>NW_027590708.1:0-97500 GCF_964213995.1 Mustelus asterias
TGTTGGGTCCACTGTTGTTTGTCATCTATATCAATGATCTGGATGATAATGTGGTAAATTGGATCAGCAAGTTTGCTGATGATACAAAGATTGGGGGTGTAGTGGACAGTGAGGAAGGTTTTCAAAGCTTGCAGAGGGATTTGGACCAACTAGAAAAATGGGCTCAAAAATGGCAAATGGAATTTAACGCAGACAAGTTGGTTAAGGTTACTGGGGAGAATTTAAACTAGATAGGTTGGGGGGAGGGGAGCTAGAAGAGTTGACTAGGATCAAGGAACTAATTGATGGGGTGGAGGATGCAGGGGTAAGGGGAATTACAAAATTAATGGTAGAGGAGAGGGTGCAAGTGAATGAAGGCGGTAATTTAGATAAGGGAGTAGAGGGAGAGGGTGTTCGCGACTCATCAAAGCGGGTCCAGATAAAAGCTGGAATAAGGACACTTTGCCTGAATGCACGAAGCATTCGGAACAAGGTAAATGAGTTGATGGTGCAAATCAGCACGAGTGGGTACGATCTAGTGGCCATTACAGAAACGTGGCTGAAAGGTGACCAGGACTGGGAGATGAATATCCAGGGGTATCAGGCGTTTAGGAAGAATAGACAGGAAGGAAAAGGTGGTGGGGTCGCGCTATTAATAAGAGATAATATCAGGGTAGTACTGAGGGATGACATAGGCTCTGAGGAACAAAACGTGGAATCATTATGGGTAGAGATGAGGAATAGTAGAGGGAGAAAGACACTAGTAGGTGTGGTATATAGGCCCCCAAATAATAATGTTGAGGTAGGGAGGGCTATAAACAAGCAGATAAGGGATGCGTGTAAAAACGGAACAGCAATAATCATGGGGGACTTCAACATGCACATTGACTGGCAGACTCAAGTCGGTAAGGGTGGAATGGAGGAAGAGTTCTTAGAATGCTGTCGGGATAGTTTCCTTGAACAGCATGTTACGGAACCGACGAGGGAACGAGCTATTTTGGATCTGGTATTGTGTAACGAGGTAGGTAGAATTAAGGATCTTATTGTGAAGGACCCTCTTGGGTCTAGTGACCACAATATGGTCGAATTTCTGATTCAGATGGAAGAGGAGAAAGTTTGGTTCCAAACCAGTGTCCTCTGTTTGAACAGAGGGAAATATGATAGGATGAGGGATGAATTGGCTAAGGTAGACTGGGAGAGCAGGCTGGCAGGTAGGATAGCTGAGGAACAGTGGAGGATTTTTAAGGAGATCCTTTTAAGTTCTCAGCAAAAATATATTCCAGCAAAAAACAAGGATTGTAAGAAAAGGGAGAACCAGCCGTGGATAACGAAGGAAATAAAGGAGAGTATTAAAATAAAAACAGCTGCGTACAGAGTGGCCAAAAATAGTGGAGAAACAAGTGATTGGGAAAAATTTAAGAAACAACAAAGAGAGACTAAGAAAGCGATAAAGAAAGGAAGGATAGACTATGAAGCTAGGCTAGCAATTAATATAAAAAATGATAGTAAAAGTTTTTATAAATATATAAAAAGGAATAGAGTGGCTAGAGTGAATGTTGGACCCTTGGAGGACGAGAGGGGGGAGTTAATAGTGGGAAATGAGGATATGGCTGAGTCTTTAAATAAGTTTTTTGTGTCGGTCTTCACGGTGGAGGACACAAATAGTTTGCCAAATATTAACGATAGAGGGTTGGCAGCAGGAGAAATACTTAATACAATTAATGTTACCAGAGAGGCAGTGCTGGGTAGACTAATGGGACTGAAGGTGGATAAGTCCCCGGGTCCGGATGAAATGCATCCCAGGGTATTGAAAGAAATGTCAGAGGTAATAGTGGATGCGTTAGTGATTATTTATCAAAACTCGTTGCATTCTGGGGTAGTGCCGGTTGATTGGAAAACGGCTAATGTTACGCCGCTGTTTAAAAAAGGAAGGAGACAAAAGGCGGGTAACTATAGGCTGGTCAGCTTAACGTCTGTAGTAGGGAAAATGCTGGAATCCATTATTAAAGAGGAGATAGCAGGGCATCTGGATAGAAATGGTTCGATCAATCAGACGCAGCATGGATTCATGAGGGGAAAGTCGTGCTTGACGAACATGTTGGATTTTTATGAAGATGTGACTAGGGCGGTTGATGGAGGAGAACCGGTGGATGCGGTGTTTTTGGATTTCCAAAAGGCGTTTGATAAGGTGCCCCATAAAAGGCTACTGAAGAAGATTAGGGCACACGGAGTTGGGGGTAGTGTGTTAAAGTGGATTGGGGACTGGCTATCCGACAGGAAGCAAAGAGTCGGAATAAATGGGTGTTTTTCCGGTTGGAGGAAGGTAACTAGTGGCGTGCCGCAGGGATCGGTACTCGGGCCGCAACTATTTACCATTTATATAGATGATCTGGAGGAGGGGACGGAGTGTAGGGTAACGAAGTTTGCAGACGACACAAAGATAAGTGGAAAAGTGAATCGTGTGGAGGACGGAGAAGATCTGCAGAGAGATTTGGACAGGCTGAGTGAGTGGGCGAGGATATGGCAAATGGAGTATAACGTTGATAAATGCGAGGTTATACACTTTGGAGGAAATAATAACAAATGGGATTACTATCTCAATGGAAACAAATTAAAACATGCTACCGTGCAAAGGGACCTGGGGGTCCTTGTGCATGAGACGCAAAAGCCCAGTCTGCAGGTACAACAGGTGATCAAGAAGGCAAATGGGATGTTGGCCTATATTGCGAAGGGGATAGAATATAAAAGCAGGGATGTCTTGATGCACCTGTACAGGGCATTGGTGAGGCCGCAGCTGGAATACTGTGTGCAGTATTGGTCCCCTTATATGAGGAAGGATATATTGGCATTGGAGGGAGTGCAGAGAAGGTTCACCAGGTTGATACCGGAGATGAGGGGTTTGGATTATGAGGAGAGGCTGAGGAGATTGGGTTTGTACTCGTTGGAGTTTAGAAGGATGAGGGGGGATCTTATGGAGACTTATAAGATAATGCGGGGGCTGGATAGGGTGGAGGCGGAGAGATTCTTTCCACTTAGTAAGGAAGTTAAAACTAGAGGACACAGCCTCAAAATAAAGGGGGGTCGGTTTAAGACAGAGTTGAGGAGGAACTTCTTCTCCCAGAGGGTGGTGAATCTCTGGAATTCTCTGCCCACTGAGGTGGTGGAGGCTACCTCGCTGAATATGTTTAAAGCGCGGATGGATGGATTCCTGATCGGTAAGGGAATTAAGGGTTATGGGGATCAGGCGGGTAAGTGGTACTGATCCACGTCAGATCAGCCATGATCTTATTGAATGGCGGGGCAGGCTCGAGGGGCTAGATGGCCTACTCCTGCTCCTATTTCTTATGTTCTTATGTTCTTATGTTCTTAAGTGTGAGATATTGCACATTGGAAGGACAAACCAAAGTAGAACGTACAGGGTAAATGGTAGGACTCTGAAGAGTGCAGTTGAACAGAGGGATCTGGGAATACAGGTACAGAATTCCCTAAAAGTGACGTCACAGGTGGATAGGGTCGTAAAGAGTGCCTTTGGTACATTGGCCTTTATAAATCGGGGTATCGAGTATAAAAGTTGGAGTGTTATGGTAAGGTTATATAAGGCATTGGCGAGGCCGAATTTGGAGTATTGTGTACAGTTTTGGTCACCTAGTTACAGGAAGGATGTAAATAAGGTGGAAAGAGTGCAGAGAAGGTTCACAAGGATGTTGCCGGGACTTGAGAAGCTGAGTTAGAGAGAGAGATTGAATAGGTTGGGACTTTATTCCCTGGAGCGTAGAAGAATGAGGGGAGATTTGATAGAGGTGTATAAGATTTTGATGGGTATAGATAGAGTGAATGCAAGCAGGCTTTTTCCGCTGAGGCTAGGGGAGAAAAAAACCAGAGGGCATGGGTTAAGGGTGAAAGGAGAAAAGTTTAAAGGGAATATTAGCGGGGGGCTTCTTCACGCAGAGAGTGGCGGGAGTGTGGAATGAGCTGCCGGATAAAGTGGTAAATGCGGGGTCACTTTTAACATTTAAGAAAAACTTGGACGGGTTCATGGATGAGAGGGGTATGGAGGGATATGGTCCAAATGCAGGTCAGTGGGACTAGGCAAAAAATGGTTCGGCACAGACAAGAAGGGCCAAAAGGCCTGTTTCTGATCTGTAATTTTCTATGGTTCTATGTACTTTTTCCTCTTGGCTTCGACAATTACTTTTATCCCCCCTGAACTGCACACTGAGATCTGCTGAAGACTGGTGTTGTTTTTCCTCATCGCCAGTGTAATAATTGGAAGCGACTCGATGTTGCAGCAGCAACAAGAGAGGTTTGTTAAACAATAATAGCTATTCTTTGTCTAAGGTTCCAACAGAACATATGCACAGGTCTACACTCCCTCACTACATTCAACTGAGTCCTCCCAGTCCCAGGACTTGCACCCTCGCTGCCGATTCGCCCAGCTTACCATGTCTCCATTCCATAGGATCTGGCCTGATCATGTGACTTGCAAAGGGTCGCTTCTTAAAGGGGCCACGTTATCACAGGCAGGGGGCATGAGGAGTTAAAGTACTTTCAAGAATTTGTAAACGGCCTTCATGAAAATTTCAATATGTACATCAGAATGTAGCTATTTTCCAATCCCATTGTCCCACTCTCTCCCCACAGCCTTGTATCAATCCCAAATTAATCCCACTGCACCAATCTCTCCCCATAGCCTCGTATCAATCCCAAACGAATCCCACTGTCTCACTCTCCCTCAAATAGCGCTGTATCAATCCCCAAACTAATCCCATTGCCCCAATCTCTTCCCATAGCCCTACATAATCCCCAAACTCATCCCACTGTCCCACTCTCTTCCAATAGCTATGTATCAATCCCCAAACTAATCCCACTTCCTCCCCATAGCCCTGTATCAATCCCAAATTAATCCCATTGCCCCACATCAATCCCCAAACTAATCTCTCTGCCCCATTCTCTCCCCATAGCCCTGTAGTAATCCTCAAAATTGTCCCACTGCCTCACTCTCTCCCCATAGATCAGTATCAATCCTCAAACTAACCGCACTGCAGTGCTCTCTGCTTTCATGCCCTCTGAAACTTTCAATCAGAGGTAACACCCCTGCCATGTTCAATTGACTGAAACACTCCATATAATTGTAGATAAATACAATTTGTTCTCCTCTTAGCCTGCTGCGCTTGACTGCCAATATTTATGGAATTCCTGTCACAGTTCTCTGTTCCTGACATCATTCCAGAATCCCATTGTTATTTCTGTCTCATTGTAGGTTTCCAAACACTCGGCATTGCCAGAACGGGAAGCAGTGTAGGTCAGGGGATGATGGACAAACAGGACTCAGTGCAGTAACAATCTCCACCAGAGGCCTTCTTAACAACACAGCTGCTCATTTACAGCAGCTTCTGGGATAGAAATCTCCCAACTTTTCTCGGCTGCACTTCCTGAGCCCAACCGCGCGCACACACAAAGCAGAGGGGGGTGGGATCCACTGTTACAGATATCGAGGGCTGGTCACCATGGAGTAGACTGTGTTGGACTGTGGACTCGGAGCAGCTCTGGCAGCCTGAAATAGAACAGAAAGAATGAAACTGGGAGAGTGAAGCAAAGGAAGGAGACAGGGAGAGACAGAGAATGAGAGAGAAAGAGACACGAGGGAGGGAGCGAAAGAGAGAGAGAGACAAAAGGAGGTAGAGGTTGAGAGAGAAATTGATGGAGAGAGAGAGAGAGAATGAAAACAAGACTTGTTGACGACAAGATCAGCAGTGACTGAACTCTGTGTCGGACAAGGGGAAAAATAAAGAGATTAAAAAGTGCATTTACCCGAGACACTTGGCTTGGGATGGAGACCTCAGCATACACACTGATTGACTGGTCAGGAAGCTCTGCAACTTGAGAACAGAAAGACAGCATCATAGAACATAGAACAGTACAGCACAGAACAGGCCCTTCGGCCCACGATGTTGTGCCGAGCTTTGTCTGAAACCCAGATCAAGCTATTTCCTCCCTATCATCCCGAAGTACTCCATGTGCCTATCCAATAGCTTCTTAAATGTTCCTAAAGTTTCTGACTCCACTGTCCCTGCAGACAGTCCATTCCACACCCCAACCACTCTCTGCGTAAAAACCTACCTCGGACATCCTTCCTATATCTCCCACCATGAACCCTATAGTTATGCCCCCTTGTAATAGCTCCATCCACCCGAGGAAATAGTCTTTGAACATTCACTCTATCTATCCCCCTCATCATCTTATAAACCTCTATCAAGTCTCCTCTCAACCTCCTCCGCTCCAAACAGAAAAGCCCAAGTTCCCTCAACCTTTCCCCATAAGACCTACCCTCCAAACCAGGCAGCATCCTGGTAAATCTCCTTTGCACTCTTTCCAGTGTCTCCACATCCTTCTTATAGTGAGGTGACCAGAACTGCACACAATATTCCAAATGTGGTCTCACCAAGGTCCTGTACAGTTGCAGCATAACCCCACGGCTCTTAAACTCAAACCCCCTGTGAATGAACGCCAACACACTATAGGCCTTCTTCACGGCTCTATCCACTTGAGTGGCAACCTTCAGAGATCTATGGATATGAACCCCAAGATCTCTCTGTTCCTCCACATTCTTCAGAACCCTACCTTTGACCCTGTAATCCACATTTAAATTTGTCCAACCAAAATGAATCACCTTGCATTTGTCAGGGTTAAACTCCATTTGCCATTTTTCAGCCCAGCTCGACATCCTATCTATATCTCTTTGCAGCCGACAACAGCCCTCCACCTCATCCACTACTCCACCAATTTTGGTGTCATCAGCAAATTTACTGATCCACCCTTCAGCCCCCTCCTCCAAGTCATTTATAAAAATGACAAATAGCAGAGGACCAAGCACTGATTCCTGTGGCACTCCGCTGGTAACCGGTTTCCAGTCCGAAAATTTTCCATCCACCACCACCCATCATTTACCACATTCAAACTCACACACAGACACATATGAAAAACTATCTTTATATCATCAACATCTCTGACCGAGAGCTCTGATATTCGATTCAGATAGTGACTCTTTATGTTACTCACTCTGCTCTGGTATCTTCTTCGATCGAATAAAGAACAGCACAAGCAATGTTACGATTAATATCAGCAGAAAAATAGTCACCACAAGGATGAGAATATACATCAACTCCAACACGGGCCTGTCAACCACACTCTCTGAAAGAAAACCGGTTACAGCTCAGGGTTAGATACAGAGTAAAGCTCCCTCTAAACTGTCCCCATAAAACAATCCCAGGACAGGTACAGCACGGGGTTAGATACAGAGTAAAGATCCCTCTACACTGTCCCCATCAAACACAGTAAGAGTTTTAACATCACCAGGTTCAAGTCCAACAGGTTTATTTGGTAGCAAATGCCATTCGCTTTCGGAGCGCTGCTCCTTCGGTGCACCGAAAGCGAATGGCATTTGCTACCAAATAAACCTGTTGGACTTGAACCTGGTGATGTTAAAACTCTTACTGTGTTTACCCCAGTCCAACGCCGGTATCTCCACATCATGCCCATCAAACACTCCCAGGACAGGTACAGCACGGGGTTAGATACAGAGTAAAGCTCCTTCTACACTGTCCCCATCAAACACTCCCAGGACAGGTACAGCATGGGGTTAGATACAGAGTAAAGCTCCCTCTACACTGACCCCATCAAACACTCCCAGGACAGAAACAGCACGGGGTTAGATACAGAGTAAAGCTCCCTCTACACTGACCCCATCAAACACTCCCAGGACAGGTACAGCATGGGGTTAGATACAGAGTAAAGCACCTTCTACACTGTCCCCATCAAACACTTCCAGGACAGGTACAGCACGGGGTTAGATACAGAGTAAAGCTCCCTCTACACTGACCCCATCAAACACCCCCAGGACAGGTACAGCAGGGGTTAGATACAGAGTAAAGCTCCCTCTACACTGACCCCATCAAACACACCCAGGACAGGTACAGAACGGGGTTAGATACAGAGTAAAGCTCCCTCTACACTGTCCCAATCAAACACTCCCAGGACAGGAACAGCACGGGGTTAGATACAGAGTAAAAGCTCCCTCTACACGGACCCCATCAAACACTCCCAGGACAGGTACAGCACGGGGTTAGATACAGAATAAAGCTCCCTCTACACTGTCCCCATCAAACACTCCCAGAACAGGTACAGCACGGGGTTAGATACAGAGTAAAGCTCCCTCTACACTGTCCCCATCAAACACTCCCAGGCCAGGTAAAGCGTGGGGCTAGATACAGCATATAGCAACTTCTACACTGCCCCCATCAAACACTCCCAGGACAGAAACAGCACGGGGTTAGATACAGAGTAAGTCTCCCTCTACACTGCCCCCATCAAACACTCTCAGGACAGAAACAGCACGTGGTTAGATACATAGTAAAGCTCCCTCTACACTGACCCCATCAAACACTCCCAGGACAGGTACAGCATGGGGTTAGATACACAGTAAAGCACCTTCTACACTGTCCCCATCAAACACTTCCAGGACAGGTACAGCATGGGGTTAGATACAGAGTAAAGCTCCCTCTACACTGACCCCATCAAACACTCCCAGGGCAGGTACAGCATGGGGTTAGATACAGGGTAAAGCACCTTCGACACTGTCCCCATCAACACTCCCAGGACAGGTACAGCACGGGGTAAGATACAGAGTAAAGCTCCCTCTACACTGTCCTGATCAAACACTCCCAGGACAGGTACAGCACGGGGTTAGATACAGAGTAAAGCTCCCCCTACACTGTCCCCATCAAACACTCCCAGGACAGGTACAGCACGGGGTTAGATACAGAGTAAATCTCCCTCTACACTGTCCCCAACAAACACTCCCAGGACAGGTACAGCACGGGGTGAGATACAGAGTAAAGCTCCCTCTACACTGTCCCCATCAAACACTCCCAGGACAGGTACAGCACGGGGTTAGATACAGAGTAAATCTCCCTCTGCACTGTCCCCATCAAACACTCCCAGGACAGGTCCAGCACGGGGTTAGATACAGGGTAAATCTCCCTCTACACTGTCCCCATCAAACACTCCCAGGACAGGTACAGCACGGGGTTAGATACAGAGTAAATCTCCCTATAAACTGTCCCCATCAAACACTCCCAGGACAGGCACAGCACGGGGTTAGATACAGAGTAAAGCTCCCTCTACACTGTCTCCATCAAACACTCCCAGGACAGCTACAGCACGGGGTTAGATACAGAGTAAAGCTCCCTCTGCACTGCCCCCATCAAACACTCCCAGGACAGGTACAGCACGGGGTTAGATACAGAGTAAATCTCCCTCTACACTGTCCCCATCAAACACTCCCAGGGCAGGTACAGCACGGGGTTAGATACAGAGTAAAGTTCCCTCTACACTGTCCCCATCAAACACTCTTACCTTCCTCAGGGGATGTGAATCGACAGATATTCTGGAGGCTGATTGCTGTGGTCAGCTGACTGACTGGGTTTCTGGCCGTGCAGCTATAATTCACTGCCAAAGTTGATGTGATGGTTAACTCCAGCGTCCGGGTGTGAACCGTGCGAGTGTCTCCATTTACCTTTGCAACAAGGGAATTTCCTGCCTGTTTCCAGGTGTAGTGAACATCAGTCCCTTTCTGTGCCCAGCAGCTCAGTGTCACCCGGCAGGTCCCATTAATGGTCAGGTTGTTCATACTGACCATGGGCTGGGAAACCGCATCTAAATGTGGAGAAAGTTAATCAAACAAATCAATATACACAGAGCTGCCTCTCCAAAACCCCCTCAAAATACACAGAGCTTCCTCTCCAAAACCCCCTCAAAATACACAGAGCTGCCACTCCAAAACCCCCTCAAAATACACAGAGCTGCCTCTCCAAAACTCCTCAAAATACACAGAGCTGCCTCTCCAAAACCCCCTTAGAATACACAGAGCTGCCTCTCCAAAACCCCCTCAAAATACACAGAGCTGCCTCTCCAAAACCCCCTCAAAATACACAGAGCTGCCTCTCCAAAACCTCCTCAAAATACACAGAGCTGCCTCTCCAAAACCCCCTCAAAATACACAGAGCTGCCTCACAAAACACGAACAAAATATACAGAGCTGCCTCTCCAAAACTCCCCAAAATACACAGAGCTGCCTCTCCAAAACCCCCTCAAAATACACAGAGCTGCCTCTCCAAAACCCCCTCAAAATACACAGAGCTGCCTCTCCAAAACACGAACAAAATACACAGAGCTGCCTCTCCAAAACCCCCTCAATATACACAGAGCTGCCTCTCCAAAACACGAACAAAATACACAGAGCTGCCTCTCCAAAACACGAACAAAATACACAGAGCTGCCTCTCCAAAACCCCCTCAAAATACACAGAGCTGCCTCTCCAAAACACGAACAAAATACACAGAGCTGCCTCTCCAAATCCCCCTCAAAATACAGAGCTCCCTCTCCAAAACACGAACAAAATACAGAGAGCTCCCTCTCCAAAACCCCCCAAAATACACAGAGCTGCCTCTCCAAAACCCGGACAAAATACACAGAGCTGCCTCTCCAAAAGCCCCTCAAAATACACAGAGCTGCGTCTCCAAAACCCCCCAAAATACACAGAGCTGCCTCTCCAAAACCCCGACAAAATAGAGCTGCCTCTCCAAAACCCCCTCAAAATACACAGAGCTGCCACTCGAAAACCCCCTCAAAATACAGAGAGCTGCCACTCGAAAACCCCCTCAAAATACACAGAGCTGCCTCTCCAAAACCCCCTCAAAATACACAGAGCTGCCTCTCCTAAACACCGAGAAAATACACAGAGCTGCCTCTCCAAAACACCAACAAAATACACAGAGCTGCCTCTCCAATACACCGACAAAATACACAGAGCTGCCTCTCCAAAACCCCGACAAAATACACAGAGCTGCCTCTCCAAAACCCGGACAAAATACACAGAGCTGCCTCTCCAAACCCCCTCAAAATACACAGAGCTGCCTCTCCAAAACCCCCCAAAATACATAGAGCTGCCTCTCCAAAACACCACCAAAATACAGAGCTGCCTCTCCAAAACACCCACAAAATAAACAGAGCTGCCTCTCCAAAACCACGACAAAATACACACAGCTGCCTCTCCAAAGCCTTCTCAAAATACACAGAGCTTCCTGTCCAAAACACCGACAAAATGCACAGAGCTCCCCCTCCAAAACACCAACAAAATACACAGAGCTGCCTCTCCAACACCCCCACAAAATACACAGAGCTGCCTCTCCGAATCACGAACAAAATACACAGAGCTGCCTCTCCAAAACCCTGACAATATACACAGAGCTGCCTCTCCAAAACCTTCTCAAAATACACAGAGCTTCCTCTCCAAAACACCGACAAAATACAGAGCTGCCTCTCCAAAACCCCCTCAAAATACACAGAGCTGCCTCTCCAAAACCCCCTCAAAATACACAGAGCTGCCTCTCCAATAACCCCTCAAAATACACAGAGCTGACTCTCCAAAACCCCGACAAAATACACAGAGCTGCCTCTCCAAAACCCCGACAAAATACACAGAGCTGCCACTCCAAAACCCCCTCAAAATACACAGAGCTGCCTCTCCAAAACCACGACAAAATACACAGAGCTGCCTCTCCAAAACCTCGACAAAATACACAGAGCTGCCTCTCCAAAACCCGCCCAAAATACACAGAGCTCCCTCTAAAAAACCCCGACAAAATACAAAGAGTTGCGTCTCCAAAACACCAACAAAATACAAGAGCTGCCTCTAACAAAGCCCCTCAAAATACACAGAGCTGCCTCTCCAAAACACCAACAAAATACAAGAGCTGCCTCTAAAAAAGCCCGACAAAATACACAGAGCTGCCTCTCCAAAACACGAACAAAATACACAGAGCTGCCTCTCCAAAACCCGGACAAAATACACAGAGCTGCCTCTCCAAAACCACTTCGAAATAAACAGAGCTGCCTCTCCAAAAACCCCTCAAAATACACAGAGCTGCCTCTCCAAAACCCCCTCAAAATACACAGAGCTGCCTCTCCAAAATCCGCTCAAAATACACAGAGCTGCCTCTCCAAAACCCCGACAAAATACACAGAGCTGCCTCTCCAAAAACCCCTCAAAATACACAGAGCTGCCTCTCCAAAACCCCGACAAAATACACAGAGCTGCCTCTCCAAAACCCCCCAAAATACACAGAGCTGCCTCTCCAAAACCCCCCAAAATACACAGGGCTGCCTCTCCAAAACCCCCCCAAAATACACCGAACTGCATCGCCAAAACCCCCTCAAAATACACAGAGCTGCCTCTCCAAAACCCCGTCAAAATACACAGAGCTGCCTCTCCAAAACACCGACAAAATACACAGAGCTGCCTCTCCAAAACCTCGACAAAATACACAGAGCTGCCTCTCCAAATCTCCGACAAAATACACAGAGATGCCTCTCCAAAACCCCCCCAAAATACACAGAGCTGCCTCTCCAAAACACCGACAAAATACACAGAGCTGCCTCTCCAGAACACGGACAAAATACACAGAGCTGCCTCTCCAGAACACGGACAAAATACACAGAGCTGCCTCTCCAAATCGCCCCTCAAAATACACAGAGCTGCTTCTCCAAAACCTCGACAAAATACACAGAGCTGCCTCTCCAAAACACTGACAAAATACACAGAGCTGCCTCTCCAAAACACTGACAAAATACACAGAGCTGCCTCTCCAAAACCCCCTCAAAATACACAGAGCTGCCTCTCCAAAACCCCGACAAAATACACAGAGCTGCCTCTCCAAAACACCCTCAAAATACACAGAGCTGTCTCTCCAAAACCCCGACAAAATACACAGAGCTGCCTCTCCAAAACCCCGACAAAATACACAGAGGTGCCACTCCAAAACGACCTCAAAATACACAGAGCTGCCTCTCGAAAACCACGACAAAATACACAGAGCTGCCTCTCCAAAACCTCGACAAAATACACAGAGCTGCCTCTCCAAAACCCGCCCAAAATACAGAGAGCTCCCTCTAAAAAACCCCGACAAAATACAAAGAGTTGCGTCTCCATGGCCCCCTCAAAATACACAGAGCTGCCTCTCCAAAACACCAACAAAATACACAGAGCTGCCTTTCCAAAACACCCACAAAATACACAGAGCTGCCTCTCAAAAACCCCGACAAAATACACAGAGCTGCGTCTCAAAAACCCCGACAAAATACACAGAGCTGCCTCTCCAAAACACAAACAAAATACACAGAGCTGCCTCTCCAAAACCCCTTCGAAATACACAGAGCTGCCTCTCCAAAACACGGACAAAATACACAGAGCTGCCTCTCCAAAAACCCCTCAAAATACACAGAGCTGCCTCTCCAAAACCCCGACAAAATACACAGAGGTGCCTCTCCAAAACACCAACAAAATACACAGAGCTGCCTCTCCAAAACCCCGACAAAAAACACAGAGCTGCCTCGCCAAAACCCCCCAAAATACAGAGAGCTGCCTCTCCAAAACCCCCCAAAATACATAGGGCTGCCTCTCCAAAACCCCCCCAAAATACACCGAGCTGCATCGCCAAAACTCCCTCAGAATACACAGAGCTGCCTCTCCAAATTTCCATCAAAATACACAGAGCTGCCTCTCCAAAACACGAACAAAATACACAGAGCTGCCTCTCCAAAACACGAACAAAATACACAGAGCTGCCTCTCCAAAACACGAACAAAATACACAGAGCTGCCTCTCCAAAACACCGACAAAATACAGAGCTGCCTCTCCAAAACACAAACAAAATACACAGACCTGCCTCTTCAAAACACCGACAAAATACACAGAACTGCCTCTCCAAATCTCCGACAAATACACAGAGCTGCCTCTCCACAACCCCCCCAAAATTCACAGAGCTGCCTCTCCAAAACACCAACAAAATACACAGAACTGCCTCTCCAAAACTCCCCCAAAATACACAGAGCTGCCTCTCCAAAACACCGAGAAAATACACAGAGCTGCCTCTCCAAAACACCCTCAAAATACACAGATGCCTCTCCAACACCCCCTCAAAATACACCGAGCTGCCTCTCCAAAACACCCTCAAAATACACAGAGCTGCCTCTCCAAAACTCCCTCAAAATACACAGAGCTGCCTCTCCAAAACGCCCTCAAAATACACAGAGCTGCCTCTCCAAAATTCCCTCAAAATACACAGAGCTGCCTCTCCAAAACACCGACAAAATACACAGAACTGCCTCTCCAAAACCCCCCCAAAATACACAGAGCTGCCTCTCCAAAACACCGAGAAAATACAGAACTGCCTCTCCAAAACCCCCCCAAAGTACACAGAGCTGCCTCTCCAAAACACCGAGAAAATACAGAGCTGCCTCTCCAAAACCCCACAAAATACACAGAGCTGCCTCTCCAAAACACGCTCAAAATACAAAGAGCTGCCTTTCCAAAACACCCACAAATTACACAGAGCTGCCTCTCAAAAACTCCGACAAAATACACAGAGCTGCCTCTCCAAAACACGAACAAAATACACAGAGCTGCCTCTCCAAAACCCGGACAAAATACACAGAGCTGCCTCTCCAAAAACCCCTCAAAATACACAGAGCTGCCTCTGCAAAAGCCCGACAAAATACACAGAGCTGCCTCTCCAAAACCCCCTCAAAATACACAGAGCTGCCTCTCCAAAATCCTCTCAAAATACACAGAGCTGCCTCTCCAAAACACCGACAAAATACAGAGCTGCTTCTCCAAAACCCCGACAAAATACACAGAGCTGCCTCTTCAAAACACTGACAAAATACACAGAGCTGCCTCTCCAAAACACCGACAAAAAACAGAGCTGCCTCTCCAAAACACAATCAAAATACACAGAGCTGCCTCTTCAAAACACCGACAAAATACACAGAGATGCCTCTCCAACACGCCCTCAAAATACACCGAGCTGCCTCTCCAAAACCCCCCCAAAATACACAGAGCTGCCTCTCCAAAACACCGAGAAAATACAGAGCTGCCTCTTCAAAACCCCACAAAATCCACAGAGCTGCCGCTCCAAAACCTTCTCAAAATACACAGAGTTGCCTCTCCAAAACCCCCCCAAAATACACAGAGCTGCCTCTCCAAAACCCCGACAAAATACACAGAGCTGCCTCTCCAAAACCCCCTCAAAATACACAGAGCTGCCTCTCTAAAACTCCCTCAAAATACACAGAGCTGCCTCTCCAATAACCCCTCAAAATACAGAGCTGCCTCTCCAAAACACCCTCAAAATACACAGACCTGCCTCCCCAAATCGCCGACAAAATACACAGAGCTGCCTCTCCAAAACACCCTCAAAATACACAGAGCTGCCTCTCCAAAACTCCCCCAAAATACACAGAGCTACCTCTCCAAAACACGCTCAAAATACAGAGAGATGCCTCTCCAAAACCCCCTCAAAATACACAGAGCTGCCTCTCCAAAACCCCCCCAAAATACAGAGCTGCCTCTCCAAAACACTGACAAAATACACATAGCTGCGTCTCCAAAACCCCCTCAAAATACACAGAGCTGCCTCTCCAAAACACCCTCAAAATACACAGAACTGCCTCTCCAAAACCCCCCAAAATACACAGAGCTGCCTCTCCAAAACCTTGTCAAAATACAGAGTTGCCTCTCCAAAACCCCCCCAAAATACACAGAGCTGCCTCTCCAAAACCCCGACAAAATACACAGAGCTGCCTCTCCAAAACCCCCTCAAAATACACAGAGCTGCCTCTCTAAAACTCTCTCAAAATACACAGAGCTGCCTCTCCAAAACACCAACAAAATACACAGAGCTGCCTCTCCAATAACCCCTCAAAATACAGAGCTGCCTCTCCAAAACACCCTCAAAATACACAGACCTGCCTCCCCAAATCGCCGACAAAATACACAGAGCTGCCTCTCCAAAACACCCTCAAAATACACAGAGCTGCCTCTCCAAAACCCCCCCAAAATACACAGAGCTACCTCTCCAAAACACGCTCAAAATACAGAGAGATGCCTCTCCAAAACCCCCTCAAAATACACAGACCTGCCTCTCCAAAACCTTCTCAAAATACACAGAGCTTCCTCTCCAAAACACCGACAAAATACACAGACCTCCCTCTCCAAAACACCAATAAAATACACAGAGCTGCCTCTCCAAAACCCCGACAAAATACACAGAGCTGGCTCTCCAAAACCCTCTCAAAATACACAGAGCTGCCTCTCCAAAACACCGACAAAATACACAGAGCTGCCTCTCCAAAACCCCGACAAAATACACAGAGCTGCCTCTCCAAAACCCCCCAAAATACAAAGAGCTGCCTCTCCAAAACCCCCTCAAAATACACAGAGCTGCCTCTCCAAAACACCAACAAATTACACAGAGCTGCCTCTCCAAAACCCCGACAAAATACACAGAGCTTCCTCTCCAAAACTCCCTCAAAATACACAGAGCTGCCTCTCCAAAACCCCCTCAAAATACACAGAGCTGCCTCTCCAAAACGCCCTCAAAATACACAGAGCTGCCTCTCCAAAACGCCAACAAAATACACAGAGCTGCCTCTCCAAAACACCGACAAAATACAGAGCTGCTTCTCCAAAACACAAACAAAATACACAGAGCTGCCTCATCAAAACACCGAGAAAATACAGAGCTGCCTCTTCAAAACCCCACAAAATCCACAGAGCTGCCTCTCCAAAACCTTCTCAAAATACACAGAGTTGCCTCTCCAAAACCCCCCCAAAATACACAGAGCTGCCTCTCTAAAACTCCCTCAAAATACACAGAGCTGCCTCTCCAAAACACCAACAAGATACACAGAGCTGCCTCTCCAATAATCCCTCAAAATACAGAGCTGCCTCTCCAAAACACCCTCAAAATACACAGACCTGCCTCCCCAAATCGCCGACAAAATACACAGAGCTGCCTCTCCAAAACACCCTCAAAATACACAGAGCTGCCTCTCCAAAACCCCCCCAAAATACACAGAGCTACCTCTCCAAAACACGCTCAAAATACAGAGAGATGCCTCTCCAAAACCCCCTCAAAATACACAGACCTGCCTCTCCAAAACCTTCTCAAAATACACAGAGCTTCCTCTCCAAAACACCGACAAAATACACAGACCTCCCTCTCCAAAACACCAATAAAATACACAGAGCTGCCTCTCCAAAACCCCGACAAAATACACAGAGCTGGTTCTCCAAAACCCCCTCAAAATACACAGAGCTGCCTCTCCAAAACACCGACAAAATACACAGAGCTGCCTCTCCAAAACCCCGACAAAATACACAGAGCTGCCTCTCCAAAACCCCCCAAAATACAAAGAGCTGCCTCTCCAAAACCCCCTCAAAATACACAGAGCTGCCTCTCCAAAACACCAACAAATTACACAGAGCTGCCTCTCCAAAACCCCAACAAAATACACAGAGCTTCCTCTCCAAAACTCCCTCAAAATACACAGAGCTGCCTCTCCAAAACCCCCTCAAAATACACAGAGCTGCCTCTCCAAAACACCGACAAAATACAGAGCTGCTTCTCCAAAACACAAACAAAATACACAGAGCTGCCTCTTCAAAACACCGAGAAAATACAGAGCTGCCTCTTCAAAACCCCACAAAATCCACAGAGCTGCCTCTCCAAAACCTTCTCAAAATACACAGAGTTGCCTCTCCAAAACCCCCCCAAAATACACAGAGCTGCCTCTCCAAAACCCCGACAAAATACACAGATCTGCCTCTCCAAAACCCCCTCAAAATACACAGAGCTGCCTCTCTAAAACTCCCTCAAAATACACAGAGCTGCCTCTCCAATAACCCCTCAAAATACAGAGCTGCCTCTCCAAAACACCCTCAAAATACACAGACCTGCCTCCCCAAATCGCCGACAAAATACACAGAGCTGCCTCTCCAAAACACCCTCAAAATACACAGAGCTGCCTTTCCAAAACCCCCCCAAAATACAGAGCTACCTCTCCAAAACACGCTCAAAATACAGAGAGATGCCTCTCCAAAACCCCCTCAAAATACACAGAGCTGCCTCTCCAAAACACCCTCAAAATACACAGAGTTGCCTCTCCAAAACCCCCCCAAAATACACAGAGCTGCCTCTCCAAAACCCCGACAAAATACACAGAGCTGCCTCTCCAAAACCCCCTCAAAATACACAGAGCTGCCTCTCTAAAACTCCCTCAAAATACACAGAGCTGCCTCTCCAATAACCCCTCAAAATACAGAGCTGCCTCTCCAAAACACCCTCAAAATACACAGACCTGCCTCCCCAAATCGCCGACAAAATACACAGAGCTGCCTCTCCAAAACACCCTCAAAATACACAGAGCTGCCTTTCCAAAACCCCCCCAAAATACAGAGCTACCTCTCCGAAACACGCTCAAAATACAGAGAGATGCCTCTCCAAAACCCCCTCAAAATACACAGAGCTGCCTCTCCAAAACCCCCCCAAAATACAGAGCTGCCTCTCCAAAACACTGACAAAATACACATAGCTGCGTCTCCAAAACCCCCTCAAAATACACAGAGCTGCCTCTCCAAAACACCCTCAAAATACACAGAGCTGCCTCTCCAAAACACCGACAAAATACACAGAGCTGCCTCTCCAAAACCTCGACAAAATACACAGAGCTGCCTCTCCAAATCTCCGACAAAATACACAGAGATGCCTCTCCAAAACCCCCCCAAAATACACAGAGCTGCCTCTCCAAAACACCGACAAAATACACAGAGCTGCCTCTCCAGAACACGGACAAAATACACAGAGCTGCCTCTCCAGAACACGGACAAAATACACAGAGCTGCCTCTCCAAATCGCCCCTCAAAATACACAGAGCTGCTTCTCCAAAACCTCGACAAAATACACAGAGCTGCCTCTCCAAAACACTGACAAAATACACAGAGCTGCCTCTCCAAAACACTGACAAAATACACAGAGCTGCCTCTCCAAAACCCCCTCAAAATACACAGAGCTGCCTCTCCAAAACCCCGACAAAATACACAGAGCTGCCTCTCCAAAACACCCTCAAAATACACAGAGCTGTCTCTCCAAAACCCCGACAAAATACACAGAGCTGCCTCTCCAAAACCCCGACAAAATACACAGAGGTGCCACTCCAAAACGACCTCAAAATACACAGAGCTGCCTCTCGAAAACCACGACAAAATACACAGAGCTGCCTCTCCAAAACCTCGACAAAATACACAGAGCTGCCTCTCCAAAACCCGCCCAAAATACAGAGAGCTCCCTCTAAAAAACCCCGACAAAATACAAAGAGTTGCGTCTCCATGGCCCCCTCAAAATACACAGAGCTGCCTCTCCAAAACACCAACAAAATACACAGAGCTGCCTTTCCAAAACACCCACAAAATACACAGAGCTGCCTCTCAAAAACCCCGACAAAATACACAGAGCTGCGTCTCAAAAACCCCGACAAAATACACAGAGCTGCCTCTCCAAAACACAAACAAAATACACAGAGCTGCCTCTCCAAAACCCCTTCGAAATACACAGAGCTGCCTCTCCAAAACACGGACAAAATACACAGAGCTGCCTCTCCAAAAACCCCTCAAAATACACAGAGCTGCCTCTCCAAAACCCCGACAAAATACACAGAGGTGCCTCTCCAAAACACCAACAAAATACACAGAGCTGCCTCTCCAAAACCCCGACAAAAAACACAGAGCTGCCTCGCCAAAACCCCCCAAAATACAGAGAGCTGCCTCTCCAAAACCCCCCAAAATACATAGGGCTGCCTCTCCAAAACCCCCCCAAAATACACCGAGCTGCATCGCCAAAACTCCCTCAGAATACACAGAGCTGCCTCTCCAAATTTCCATCAAAATACACAGAGCTGCCTCTCCAAAACACGAACAAAATACACAGAGCTGCCTCTCCAAAACACGAACAAAATACACAGAGCTGCCTCTCCAAAACACGAACAAAATACACAGAGCTGCCTCTCCAAAACACCGACAAAATACAGAGCTGCCTCTCCAAAACACAAACAAAATACACAGACCTGCCTCTTCAAAACACCGACAAAATACACAGAACTGCCTCTCCAAATCTCCGACAAATACACAGAGCTGCCTCTCCACAACCCCCCCAAAATTCACAGAGCTGCCTCTCCAAAACACCAACAAAATACACAGAACTGCCTCTCCAAAACTCCCCCAAAATACACAGAGCTGCCTCTCCAAAACACCGAGAAAATACACAGAGCTGCCTCTCCAAAACACCCTCAAAATACACAGATGCCTCTCCAACACCCCCTCAAAATACACCGAGCTGCCTCTCCAAAACACCCTCAAAATACACAGAGCTGCCTCTCCAAAACTCCCTCAAAATACACAGAGCTGCCTCTCCAAAACGCCCTCAAAATACACAGAGCTGCCTCTCCAAAATTCCCTCAAAATACACAGAGCTGCCTCTCCAAAACACCGACAAAATACACAGAACTGCCTCTCCAAAACCCCCCCAAAATACACAGAGCTGCCTCTCCAAAACACCGAGAAAATACAGAACTGCCTCTCCAAAACCCCCCCAAAGTACACAGAGCTGCCTCTCCAAAACACCGAGAAAATACAGAGCTGCCTCTCCAAAACCCCACAAAATACACAGAGCTGCCTCTCCAAAACACGCTCAAAATACAAAGAGCTGCCTTTCCAAAACACCCACAAATTACACAGAGCTGCCTCTCAAAAACTCCGACAAAATACACAGAGCTGCCTCTCCAAAACACGAACAAAATACACAGAGCTGCCTCTCCAAAACCCGGACAAAATACACAGAGCTGCCTCTCCAAAAACCCCTCAAAATACACAGAGCTGCCTCTGCAAAAGCCCGACAAAATACACAGAGCTGCCTCTCCAAAACCCCCTCAAAATACACAGAGCTGCCTCTCCAAAATCCTCTCAAAATACACAGAGCTGCCTCTCCAAAACACCGACAAAATACAGAGCTGCTTCTCCAAAACCCCGACAAAATACACAGAGCTGCCTCTTCAAAACACTGACAAAATACACAGAGCTGCCTCTCCAAAACACCGACAAAAAACAGAGCTGCCTCTCCAAAACACAATCAAAATACACAGAGCTGCCTCTTCAAAACACCGACAAAATACACAGAGATGCCTCTCCAACACGCCCTCAAAATACACCGAGCTGCCTCTCCAAAACCCCCCCAAAATACACAGAGCTGCCTCTCCAAAACACCGAGAAAATACAGAGCTGCCTCTTCAAAACCCCACAAAATCCACAGAGCTGCCGCTCCAAAACCTTCTCAAAATACACAGAGTTGCCTCTCCAAAACCCCCCCAAAATACACAGAGCTGCCTCTCCAAAACCCCGACAAAATACACAGAGCTGCCTCTCCAAAACCCCCTCAAAATACACAGAGCTGCCTCTCTAAAACTCCCTCAAAATACACAGAGCTGCCTCTCCAATAACCCCTCAAAATACAGAGCTGCCTCTCCAAAACACCCTCAAAATACACAGACCTGCCTCCCCAAATCGCCGACAAAATACACAGAGCTGCCTCTCCAAAACACCCTCAAAATACACAGAGCTGCCTCTCCAAAACTCCCCCAAAATACACAGAGCTACCTCTCCAAAACACGCTCAAAATACAGAGAGATGCCTCTCCAAAACCCCCTCAAAATACACAGAGCTGCCTCTCCAAAACCCCCCCAAAATACAGAGCTGCCTCTCCAAAACACTGACAAAATACACATAGCTGCGTCTCCAAAACCCCCTCAAAATACACAGAGCTGCCTCTCCAAAACACCCTCAAAATACACAGAACTGCCTCTCCAAAACCCCCCAAAATACACAGAGCTGCCTCTCCAAAACCTTGTCAAAATACAGAGTTGCCTCTCCAAAACCCCCCCAAAATACACAGAGCTGCCTCTCCAAAACCCCGACAAAATACACAGAGCTGCCTCTCCAAAACCCCCTCAAAATACACAGAGCTGCCTCTCTAAAACTCTCTCAAAATACACAGAGCTGCCTCTCCAAAACACCAACAAAATACACAGAGCTGCCTCTCCAATAACCCCTCAAAATACAGAGCTGCCTCTCCAAAACACCCTCAAAATACACAGACCTGCCTCCCCAAATCGCCGACAAAATACACAGAGCTGCCTCTCCAAAACACCCTCAAAATACACAGAGCTGCCTCTCCAAAACCCCCCCAAAATACACAGAGCTACCTCTCCAAAACACGCTCAAAATACAGAGAGATGCCTCTCCAAAACCCCCTCAAAATACACAGACCTGCCTCTCCAAAACCTTCTCAAAATACACAGAGCTTCCTCTCCAAAACACCGACAAAATACACAGACCTCCCTCTCCAAAACACCAATAAAATACACAGAGCTGCCTCTCCAAAACCCCGACAAAATACACAGAGCTGGCTCTCCAAAACCCTCTCAAAATACACAGAGCTGCCTCTCCAAAACACCGACAAAATACACAGAGCTGCCTCTCCAAAACCCCGACAAAATACACAGAGCTGCCTCTCCAAAACCCCCCAAAATACAAAGAGCTGCCT
Source organism: Mustelus asterias (assembly GCF_964213995.1). NCBI lineage: Eukaryota > Metazoa > Chordata > Chondrichthyes > Carcharhiniformes > Triakidae > Mustelus > Mustelus asterias. The sequence goes on from NW_027590708.1 coordinate 22,530, forward strand.
CTCCAAAACCCCCTCAAAATACACAGAGCTGCCTCTCCAAAACACCAACAAATTACACAGAGCTGCCTCTCCAAAACCCCGACAAAATACACAGAGCTTCCTCTCCAAAACTCCCTCAAAATACACAGAGCTGCCTCTCCAAAACCCCCTCAAAATACACAGAGCTGCCTCTCCAAAACGCCCTCAAAATACACAGAGCTGCCTCTCCAAAACGCCAACAAAATACACAGAGCTGCCTCTCCAAAACACCGACAAAATACAGAGCTGCTTCTCCAAAACACAAACAAAATACACAGAGCTGCCTCATCAAAACACCGAGAAAATACAGAGCTGCCTCTTCAAAACCCCACAAAATCCACAGAGCTGCCTCTCCAAAACCTTCTCAAAATACACAGAGTTGCCTCTCCAAAACCCCCCCAAAATACACAGAGCTGCCTCTCTAAAACTCCCTCAAAATACACAGAGCTGCCTCTCCAAAACACCAACAAGATACACAGAGCTGCCTCTCCAATAATCCCTCAAAATACAGAGCTGCCTCTCCAAAACACCCTCAAAATACACAGACCTGCCTCCCCAAATCGCCGACAAAATACACAGAGCTGCCTCTCCAAAACACCCTCAAAATACACAGAGCTGCCTCTCCAAAACCCCCCCAAAATACACAGAGCTACCTCTCCAAAACACGCTCAAAATACAGAGAGATGCCTCTCCAAAACCCCCTCAAAATACACAGACCTGCCTCTCCAAAACCTTCTCAAAATACACAGAGCTTCCTCTCCAAAACACCGACAAAATACACAGACCTCCCTCTCCAAAACACCAATAAAATACACAGAGCTGCCTCTCCAAAACCCCGACAAAATACACAGAGCTGGTTCTCCAAAACCCCCTCAAAATACACAGAGCTGCCTCTCCAAAACACCGACAAAATACACAGAGCTGCCTCTCCAAAACCCCGACAAAATACACAGAGCTGCCTCTCCAAAACCCCCCAAAATACAAAGAGCTGCCTCTCCAAAACCCCCTCAAAATACACAGAGCTGCCTCTCCAAAACACCAACAAATTACACAGAGCTGCCTCTCCAAAACCCCAACAAAATACACAGAGCTTCCTCTCCAAAACTCCCTCAAAATACACAGAGCTGCCTCTCCAAAACCCCCTCAAAATACACAGAGCTGCCTCTCCAAAACACCGACAAAATACAGAGCTGCTTCTCCAAAACACAAACAAAATACACAGAGCTGCCTCTTCAAAACACCGAGAAAATACAGAGCTGCCTCTTCAAAACCCCACAAAATCCACAGAGCTGCCTCTCCAAAACCTTCTCAAAATACACAGAGTTGCCTCTCCAAAACCCCCCCAAAATACACAGAGCTGCCTCTCCAAAACCCCGACAAAATACACAGATCTGCCTCTCCAAAACCCCCTCAAAATACACAGAGCTGCCTCTCTAAAACTCCCTCAAAATACACAGAGCTGCCTCTCCAATAACCCCTCAAAATACAGAGCTGCCTCTCCAAAACACCCTCAAAATACACAGACCTGCCTCCCCAAATCGCCGACAAAATACACAGAGCTGCCTCTCCAAAACACCCTCAAAATACACAGAGCTGCCTTTCCAAAACCCCCCCAAAATACAGAGCTACCTCTCCAAAACACGCTCAAAATACAGAGAGATGCCTCTCCAAAACCCCCTCAAAATACACAGAGCTGCCTCTCCAAAACACCCTCAAAATACACAGAGTTGCCTCTCCAAAACCCCCCCAAAATACACAGAGCTGCCTCTCCAAAACCCCGACAAAATACACAGAGCTGCCTCTCCAAAACCCCCTCAAAATACACAGAGCTGCCTCTCTAAAACTCCCTCAAAATACACAGAGCTGCCTCTCCAATAACCCCTCAAAATACAGAGCTGCCTCTCCAAAACACCCTCAAAATACACAGACCTGCCTCCCCAAATCGCCGACAAAATACACAGAGCTGCCTCTCCAAAACACCCTCAAAATACACAGAGCTGCCTTTCCAAAACCCCCCCAAAATACAGAGCTACCTCTCCGAAACACGCTCAAAATACAGAGAGATGCCTCTCCAAAACCCCCTCAAAATACACAGAGCTGCCTCTCCAAAACCCCCCCAAAATACAGAGCTGCCTCTCCAAAACACTGACAAAATACACATAGCTGCGTCTCCAAAACCCCCTCAAAATACACAGAGCTGCCTCTCCAAAACACCCTCAAAATACACAGAACTGCCTCTCCAAAACCCCCCAAAATACACAGAGCTGCCTCTCCAAAACCTTGTCAAAATACAGAGTTGCCTCTCCAAAACCCCCCCAAAATACACAGAGCTGCCTCTCCAAAACCCCGACAAAATACACAGAGCTGCCTCTCCAAAACCCCCTCAAAATACACAGAGCTGCCTCTCTAAAACTCCCTCAAAATACACAGAGCTGCCTCTCCAAAACACCAACAAAATACACAGAGCTGCCTCTCCAATAACCCCTCAAAATACAGAGCTGCCTCTCCAAAACACCCTCAAAATACACAGACCTGCCTCCCCAAATCGCCGACAAAATACACAGAGCTGCCTCTCCAAAACACCCTCAAAATACACAGAGCTGCCTCTCCAAAACCCCCCCAAAATACACAGAGCTACCTCTCCAAAACACGCTCAAAATACAGAGAGATGCCTCTCCAAAACCCCCTCAAAATACACAGACCTGCCTCTCCAAAACCTTCTCAAAATACACAGAGCTTCCTCTCCAAAACACCGACAAAATACACAGACCTCCCTCTCCAAAACACCAATAAAATACACAGAGCTGCCTCTCCAAAACCCCGACAAAATACACAGAGCTGGCTCTCCAAAAGCCCCTCAAAATACACAGAGCTGCCTCTCCAAAACCCCCCAAAATACAGAGCTGCCTCTCCAAAACCCCCCAAAATACAAAGAGCTGCCTCTCCAAAACCCCCTCAAAATACACAGAGCTGCCTCTCCAAAACCCCGACAAAATACACAGAGCTGCCTCTCCAAAAACCCCTCAAAATACACAGAGCTGCCTCTCCAAAACACGAACAAAATACACAGAGCTGCCTCTCCAAAACACGAACAAAATACACAGAGCTGCCTCTCCAAAACACCGACAAAATACAGAGCTGCCTCTCCAAAACCCCCCAAAATACAAAGAGCTGCCTCTCCAAAACACCGACAAAATACAGAGCTGCTTCTCCAAAACACAAACAAAATACACAGAGCTGCCTCTTCAAAACACTGACAAAATACACAGAGCTGCCTCTCCAAAACACGAACAAAATACACAGAGCTGCCTCTCCAAAACACCTACAAAATAGAGAGCTGCCTCTCCAAAACACAAACAAAATACACAGCTGCCTCTTCAAAACACCGACAAAATACACAGAACTGCCTCTCCAAATCTCCGACAAATACACAGAGCTGCCTCTCCACAACCCCCCCAAAATACACAAAGCTGCCTCTCCAAAACACCGACAAAATACACAGAACTGCCTCTCCAAAAGCCCCCCAAAATACACAGAGCTGCCGATCCAAAGCACCGACAAAATACACAGAGTTGCCTCTCCAAAACCCGGACAAAATACACAGAGCTGCCTCTCCAAAACCCCTTCGCAATAAACAGAGCTGCCTCTCCAAAACACGGACAAAATACACAGAACTGCCTCTCCAAAAACCCCTCAAAATACACAGAGCTGCCTCTGCAAAAGCCAGACAAAATACACAGAGCTGCCTCTCCAAAACCCCCTCAAAATACACAGAGCTGCCTCTCCAAAATCCGCTCAAAATACACAGAGCTGCCTCTCCAAAACCCCGACAAAATACACAGAGCTGCCTCTCCAAAAACCCCTCAAAATACACAGAGCTGCCTCTCCAAAACCCCGACAAAATACACAGAGCTGCCTCTCCAAAACCCCCCAAAATACACAGAGCTGCCTCTCCAAAACCCCCCAAAATACACAGGGCTGCCTCTCCAAAACCCCCCCAAAATACACCGAACTGCATCGCCAAAACCCCCTCAAAATCCACAGAGCTGCCTCTCCAAAACACCGTCAAAATACACAGAGCTGCCTCTCCAAAACACCGACAAAATACACAGAGCTGCCTCTCCAAAACCTCGACAAAATACACAGAGCTGCCTCTCCAAATCTCCGACAAAATACACAGAGATGCCTCTCCAAAACCCCCCCAAAATACACAGAGCTGCCTCTCCAAAACACCGACAAAATACACAGAGCTGCCTCTCCAGAACACGGACAAAATACACAGAGCTGCCTCTCCAGAACACGGACAAAATACACAGAGCTGCCTCTCCAAAACCCCCTCAAAATACACAGAGCTGCCTCTCCAAAACCCCCCTCAAAATACACAGAGCTGCTTCTCCAAAACCTCGACAAAATACACAGAGCTGCCTCTCCAAAACACTGACAAAATACACAGAGCTGCCTCTCCAAAACACCAACAAAATACACAGAGCTGCCTCTCCAAAACACCAACAAAATACACAGAGCTGCCTCTCCAAAACCACCTCAAAATACACAGAGCTGCCTCTCGAAAACCACGACAAAATACACAGAGCTGCCTCTCCAAAACCTCGACAAAATACACAGAGCTGCCTCTCCAAAACCCGCCCAAAATACAGAGAGCTCCCTCTAAAAAACCCCGACAAAATACAAAGAGTTGCGTCTCCATGGCCCCCTCAAAATACACAGAGCTGCCTCTCCAAAACACCAACAAAATACACAGAGCTGCCTTTCCAAAACACCCACAAAATACACAGAGCTGCCTCTCAAAAACCCCGACAAAATACACAGAGCTGCGTCTCAAAAACCCCGACAAAATACACAGAGCTGCCTCTCCAAAACACAAACAAAATACACAGAGCTGCCTCTCCAAAACCCCTTCGAAATACACAGAGCTGCCTCTCCAAAACACGGACAAAATACACAGAGCTGCCTCTCCAAAAACCCCTCAAAATACACAGAGCTGCCTCTCCAAAACCCCAACAAAATACACAGAGGTGCCTCTCCAAAACACCAACAAAATACACAGAGCTGCCTCTCCAAAACCCCGACAAAAAACACAGAGCTGCCTCGCCAAAACCCCCCAAAATACACAGAGCTGCCTCTCCAAAACCCCCCAAAATACATAGGGCTGCCTCTCCCAAACCCCCCCAAAATACACCGAGCTGCATCGCCAAAACTCCCTCAGAATACACAGAGCTGCCTCTCCAAATTTCCATCAAAATACACAGAGCTGCCTCTCCAAAACACGAACAAAATACACAGAGCTGCCTCTCCAAAACACGAACAAAATACACAGAGCTGCCTCTCCAAAACACCGACAAAATACAGAGCTGCCTCTCCAAAACCCCCCAAAATACAAAGAGCTGCCTCTCCAAAACACCGACAAAATACAGAGCTGCTTCTCCAAAACACAAACAAAATACACAGAGCTGCCTCTTCAAAACACTGACAAAATACACAGAGCTGCCTCTCCAAAACACGAACAAAATACACAGAGCTGCCTCTCCAAAACACCTACAAAATAGAGAGCTGCCTCTCCAAAACACAAACAAAATACACAGCTGCCTCTTCAAAACACCGACAAAATACACAGAACTGCCTCTCCAAATCTCCGACAAATACACAGAGCTGCCTCTCCACAACCCCCCCAAAATACACAAAGCTGCCTCTCCAAAACACCGACAAAATACACAGAACTGCCTCTCCAAAAGCCCCCCAAAATACACAGAGCTGCCGATCCAAAGCACCGACAAAATACACAGAGTTGCCTCTCCAAAACCCGGACAAAATACACAGAGCTGCCTCTCCAAAACCCCTTCGCAATAAACAGAGCTGCCTCTCCAAAACACGGACAAAATACACAGAACTGCCTCTCCAAAAACCCCTCAAAATACACAGAGCTGCCTCTGCAAAAGCCAGACAAAATACACAGAGCTGCCTCTCCAAAACCCCCTCAAAATACACAGAGCTGCCTCTCCAAAATCCGCTCAAAATACACAGAGCTGCCTCTCCAAAACCCCGACAAAATACACAGAGCTGCCTCTCCAAAAACCCCTCAAAATACACAGAGCTGCCTCTCCAAAACCCCGACAAAATACACAGAGCTGCCTCTCCAAAACCCCCCAAAATACACAGAGCTGCCTCTCCAAAACCCCCCAAAATACACAGGGCTGCCTCTCCAAAACCCCCCCAAAATACACCGAACTGCATCGCCAAAACCCCCTCAAAATACACAGAGCTGCCTCTCCAAAACACCGTCAAAATACACAGAGCTGCCTCTCCAAAACACCGACAAAATACACAGAGCTGCCTCTCCAAAACCTCGACAAAATACACAGAGCTGCCTCTCCAAATCTCCGACAAAATACACAGAGATGCCTCTCCAAAACCCCCCCAAAATACACAGAGCTGCCTCTCCAAAACACCGAGAAAATACACAGAGCTGCCTCTCCAGAACACGGACAAAATACACAGAGCTGCCTCTCCAGAACACGGACAAAATACACAGAGCTGCCTCTCCAAAACCCCCTCAAAATACACAGAGCTGCCTCTCCAAAACCCCCCTCAAAATACACAGAGCTGCTTCTCCAAAACCTCGACAAAATACACAGAGCTGCCTCTCCAAAACACTGACAAAATACACAGAGCTGCCTCTCCAAAACACCAACAAAATACACAGAGCTGCCTCTCCAAAACACCAACAAAATACACAGAGCTGCCTCTCCAAAACCACCTCAAAATACACAGAGCTGCCTCTCGAAAACCACGACAAAATACACAGAGCTGCCTCTCCAAAACCTCGACAAAATACACAGAGCTGCCTCTCCAAAACCCGCCCAAAATACAGAGAGCTCCCTCTAAAAAACCCCGACAAAATACAAAGAGTTGCGTCTCCATGGCCCCCTCAAAATACACAGAGCTGCCTCTCCAAAACACCAACAAAATACACAGAGCTGCCTTTCCAAAACACCCACAAAATACACAGAGCTGCCTCTCAAAAACCCCGACAAAATACACAGAGCTGCGTCTCAAAAACCCCGACAAAATACACAGAGCTGCCTCTCCAAAACACAAACAAAATACACAGAGCTGCCTCTCCAAAACCCCTTCGAAATACACAGAGCTGCCTCTCCAAAACACGGACAAAATACACAGAGCTGCCTCTCCAAAAACCCCTCAAAATACACAGAGCTGCCTCTCCAAAACCCCAACAAAATACACAGAGGTGCCTCTCCAAAACACCAACAAAATACACAGAGCTGCCTCTCCAAAACCCCGACAAAAAACACAGAGCTGCCTCGCCAAAACCCCCCAAAATACACAGAGCTGCCTCTCCAAAACCCCCCAAAATACATAGGGCTGCCTCTCCCAAACCCCCCCAAAATACACCGAGCTGCATCGCCAAAACTCCCTCAGAATACACAGAGCTGCCTCTCCAAATTTCCATCAAAATACACAGAGCTGCCTCTCCAAAACACGAACAAAATACACAGAGCTGCCTCTCCAAAACACGAACAAAATACACAGAGCTGCCTCTCCAAAACACCGACAAAATACAGAGCTGCCTCTCCAAAACACAAACAAAATACACAGACCTGCCTCTTCAAAACACCGACAAAATACACAGAACTGCCTCTCCAAATCTCCGACAAATACACAGAGCTGCCTCTCCACAACCCCCCCAAAATTCACAGAGCTGCCTCTCCAAAACACCAACAAAATACACAGAACTGCCTCTCCAAAGCTCCCCCAAAATACACAGAGCTGCCTCTCCAAAACACCGAGAAAATACACAGAGCTGCCTCTCCAAAACACCCTCAAAATACACAGAGATGCCTCTCCAACACCCCCTCAAAATACACCGAGCTGCCTCTCCAAAACACCCTCAAAATACACAGAGCTGCCTCTCCAAAACTCCCTCAAAATACACAGAGCTGCCTCTCCAAAACGCCCTCAAAATACACAGAGCTGCCTCTCCAAAATTCCCTCAAAATACACAGAGCTGCCTCTCCAAAACACCGACAAAATACACAGAACTGCCTCTCCAAAACCCCCCCAAAATACACAGAGCTGCCTCTCCAAAACACCGAGAAAATACAGAACTGCCTCTCCAAAACCCCCCCAAAGTACACAGAGCTGCCTCTCCAAAACACCGAGAAAATACAGAGCTGCCTCTCCAAAACCCCACAAAATACACAGAGCTGCCTTTCCAAAACACCCACAAACTACACAGAGCTGCCTCTCAAAAACTCCGACAAAATACACAGAGCTGCCTCTCCAAAACACGAACAAAATACACAGAGCTGCCTCTCCAAAACCCGGACAAAATACACAGAGCTGCCTCTCCAAAACCCCTTCGAAATACACAGAGCTGCCTCTCCAAAACACGGACAAATTACACAGAGCTGCCTCTCCAAAACACGGACAAAATACACAGAGCTGCCTCTCCAAAAACCCCTCAAAATACACAGAGCTGCCTCTGCAAAAGCCCGACAAAATACACAGAGCTGCCTCTCCAAAACCCCCTCAAAATACACAGAGCTGCCTCTCCAAAATCCTCTCAAAATACACAGAGCTGCCTCTCCAAAACCCCGACAAAATACAGAGCTGCCTCTCCAAAAACCCCTCAAAATACGCAGAGCTGCCACTCCAAAACCCCGACAAAATACACAGAGCTGCCTCTCCAAAACACCGACAAAATACAGAGCTGCTTCTCCAAAACCCCGACAAAATACACAGAGCTGCCTCTTCAAAACACTGACAAAATACACAGAGATGCCTCTCCAACACCCCCTCAAAATACACCGAGCTGCCTCTCCAAAACCCCCCCAAAATACACAGCTGCCTCTCCAAAACACCGAGAAAATACAGAGCTGCCTCTTCAAAACCCCACAAAATCCACAGAGCTGCCTCTCCAAAACCTTCTCAAAATACACAGAGTTGCCTCTCCAAAACCCCCCCAAAATACACAGAGCTGCCTCTCCAAAACCCCGACAAAATACACAGAGCTGCCTCTCCAAAACCCCCTCAAAATACACAGAGCTGCCTCTCTAAAACTCCCTCAAAATACAGAGAGCTGCCTCTCCAATAACCCCTCAAAATACAGAGCTGCCTCTCCAAAACACCCTCAAAATACACAGACCTGCCTCCCCAAATCGCCGACAAAATACACAGAGCTGCCTCTCCAAAACACCCTCAAAATACACAGAGCTACCTCTCCAAAACACGCTCAAAATACAGAGAGATGCCTCTCCAAAACCCCCTCAAAATACACAGAGCTGCCTCTCCAAAACCCCCCCAAAATACAGAGCTGCCTCTCCAAAACACTGACAAAATACACATAGCTGCGTCTCCAAAACCCCCTCAAAATACACAGAGCTGCCTCTCCAAAACACCCTCAAAATACACAGAACTGCCTCTCCAAAACCCCCCAAAATACACAGAGCTGCCTCTCCAAAACCTTGTCAAAATACAGAGTTGCCTCTCCAAAACCCCCCCAAAATACACAGAGCTGCCTCTCCAAAACCCCGACAAAATACACAGAGCTGCCTCTCCAAAACCCCCTCAAAATACACAGAGCTGCCTCTCTAAAACTCCCTCAAAATACACAGAGCTGCCTCTCCAAAACACCAACAAAATACACAGAGCTGCCTCTCCAATAACCCCTCAAAATACAGAGCTGCCTCTCCAAAACACCCTCAAAATACACAGACCTGCCTCCCCAAATCGCCGACAAAATACACAGAGCTGCCTCTCCAAAACACCCTCAAAATACACAGAGCTGCCTCTCCAAAACCCCCCCAAAATACACAGAGCTACCTCTCCAAAACACGCTCAAAATACAGAGAGATGCCTCTCCAAAACCCCCTCAAAATACACAGACCTGCCTCTCCAAAACCTTCTCAAAATACACAGAGCTTCCTCTCCAAAACACCGACAAAATACACAGACCTCCCTCTCCAAAACACCAATAAAATACACAGAGCTGCCTCTCCAAAACCCCGACAAAATACACAGAGCTGGCTCTCCAAAACCCCCTCAAAATACACAGAGCTGCCTCTCCAAAACACCAACAAATTACACAGAGCTGCCTCTCCAAAACCCCAACAAAATACACAGAGCTTCCTCTCCAAAACTCCCTCAAAATACACAGAGCTGCCTCTCCAAAACCCCCTCAAAATACACAGAGCTGCCTCTCCAAAACGCCCTCAAAATACACAGAGCTGCCTCTCCAAAACGCCAACAAAATACACAGAGCTGCCTCTCCAAAACACCGACAAAATACAGAGCTGCTTCTCCAAAACAAACAAAATACACAGAGCTGCCTCTTCAAAACACTGACAAAATACACAGAGCTGCGTCTCCAAAACACGAACAAAATACACAGAGCTGCCTCTCCAAAACACCTACAAAATAGAGAGCTGCCTCTCCAAAACACAAACAAAATACACAGCTGCCTCTTCAAAACACCGACAAAATACACAGAACTGCCTCTCCAAATATCCGACAAATACACAGAGCTGCCTCTCCACAACCCCCCCAAAATACACAGAGCTGCCTCTCCAAAACACCGACAAAATACACAGAACTGCCTCTCCAAAAGCCCCGCAAAATACACAGAGCTGCCAATCCAAAGCACCGACAAAATACACAGAGTTGCCTCTCCAACACCCCCTCAAAATACACCGAGCTGCCTCTCCAAAACACCCTCAAAATACACAGAGCTGCCTCTCCAAAACTCCCTCAAAATACACAGAGCTGCCTCTCCAAAACGCCCTCAAAATACACAAAGCTGCCTCTCCAAAACTCCCTCAAAATACACAGAGCTGCCTCTCCAAAACCCCGACAAAATACACAGAGATGCCTTTCCAAATCACCCCAAAATACACAGAGCTGCCTCTCCAAAACACCCTCAAAATACACAGAGCTGCCTCTCCAAAACTCCCTCAAAATACACAGAGCTGCCTCTCCAAAACACCAACAAAATACACAGAGCTGCCTCTCCAATAACCCCTCAAAATACAGAGCTGCCTCTCCAAAACACCCTCAAAATACAAAGAGCTGCCTCTCCAAATCGCCGACAAAATACACACAGCTGCCTCTCCAAAACACCCTCAAATTACACAGAGCTGCCTCTCCAAAACACCAACAAAATACGGAGCTACCTCTCCAAAACACGCTCAAAATACAGAGAGATGCCTCTCCAAAACCCCCTCAGAATACAGAGCTGCCTCTCCAAAACACCGACAAAATACAGAGAGCTGCCTCTCCAAAACCCCCCCAAACTTAAGAGCTGCCTCTCCAAAACACTGACAAAATACACATAGCTGCCTCTCCAAAACCCCTCAAAATACACAGAGCTGCCTCTCCAAAACCTTCTCAAAATACACAGAGCTTCCTCTCCAAAACACCAACAAAATACACAGACCTCCCTCTCCAAAACACCAATAAAATACACAGAGCTGCCTCTCCAATACCCCGACAAAATACACAGAGCTGCCTCTCCAAAACCCCCTCAAAATACACAGAACTGCCTCTCCAAAACACCCTCAAAATACACAGAGCTGCCTCTCCAAAAATCCCTCAAGATACACAGAGCTGCCTCTCCAAAACACCGACAAAATACACAGAGCTGCGTCTCCAAAACCCCCCCAAAATACACAGAGCTGCCTCTCCAAAACACCGACAAAATACACAGAGCTGCCTCTCCAAAACACCCTCAAAATACAGAGCTGCCTCTTCAAAACACCAACAAAACACACAGAGCTGCCTATCCAAAACACCGTCAAAATATACAGAGCTGCCTCTCCAAAACACGAACAAAATACACAGAGCTGCCTCTCCAAAACCCCCTCAAAATACACAGAGCTGCCTCTCCAAAACCCCCTCAAAATACACAGAGCTGACTCTCCAAAACACCAACAAATTACACAGTGCTGCCTCTCCAAAACTCCGACAAAATACACAGAGCTTCCTCTCCAAAACCCCCTCAAAATACACAGAGCTGCCTCTCTAAAACCCCCTCAAAATACACAGAGCTGCCTCTCCAAAACCCCCTCAAAATACACAGAGCTGCCTCTCCAAAACCCCCTCAAAATACACAGAGCTGCATCTCCAAAACACCCTCAAAATACACAGAGCTGCCTATCCAAAACACCAACAAAATACACAGAGCTTCCTCTCCAACACCCCCTCAAAATACACCGAGCTGCCTCTCCAAAACCCCCTCAAAATACACAGAGCTGCCTCTCCAAAACACCCTCAAAATACACAGAACTGCCTCTCCAAAACCCCCCAAAATACACAGAGCTGCCTCTCCAAAACCCCCCAAAATACAGAGTTGCCTCTCCAAAACACACAGAGCTGCCTCTCCAAAACCCCCTCAAAATACACAGAGCTGCCTCTCCAAAACCCCCTCAAAATACACAGAGCTGCCTCTCAAAAACACCCTCAAAATACACAGAGCTGCCTCTCCAAAACACCGACAAAATACACAGAACTGCCTCTCCAAAACCCCCCAAAATACACAGAGCTGCCTCTCCAAAACACCCTCAAAATACAAAGAGCTGCCTCTCCAAATCGCCGACAAAATACACACAGCTGCCTCTCCAAAACACCCTCAAAATACACAGAGCTGCCTCTCCAAAACACCAACAAAATACACAGAGCTACCTCTCCAAAACACTCTCAAAATACAGAGAGATGCCTCTCCAAAACCCCCTCAAAATACACAGAGCTGCCTCTCCAAAACACTGACAAAATACAGAGAGCTGCCTCTCCAAAACCGCCCCAAAATTCAGAGCTGCCTCTCCAAAACACTGACAAAATACACATAGCTGCCTCTCCAAAGCCCCCTCAAAATACACAGCGCTGCCTGTCCAAAACCTTCTCAAAATACACAGAGCTTCCTCTCCAAAACACCGACAAAATACACAGACCTCCCTCTCCAAAACACCAATAAAATACACAGAGCTGCCTCTCCAATACCCCGACAAAATACACAGATCTGCCTCTCCAAAACCCCCTCAAAATACACAGAGCTGCCTCTCCAAAACACCCTCAAAATACACAGAGCTGCCTCTCCAAAAATCCTTCAAAATACAGAGCTGCCTCTCCAAAACACCGAAAAAATACACAGAGCTGCCTCTCCAAAACCCCCCCAAAATACACAGAGCTGCCTCTCCAAAACACCGACAAAATACACAGAGCTGCCTCTCCAAAACCCCGACAAAATACAGAGCTGCCTCTCGAAAACACCAACAAAATACACAGAGCTGCCTATCCAAAACACCCTCAAAATACACAGAGCTGCCTCTCCAAAACCCCGACAAAATACACAGAGCTGCCTCTACAAAAGCCCACCAAAATACACAGAGCTGCCTCTCCAAAACCCCCTCAAAATACACAGAGCTGCATCACCAAAACACCGACAAAATACACAGAGTTGCCTCTCCAAAACCCCGACAAAATACACAGAGCTGCCTCTCCAAAAGCCCCTCAAAATACACAGAGCTGCCTCTCCAAAACCCCGACAAAATACACAGATCTGCCTCTCCAAAACCCCCTCAAAATACACAGAGCTGCCTCTCCAAAACACCCTCAAAATACACAGAGCTGCCTCTCCAAAACACCAACAAAATACACAGAGCTACCTCTCCAAAACACGCTCAAAATACAGAGAGATGCCTCTCCAAAACCCCCTCAAAATACACAGAGCTGCCTCTCCAAAACACCGACAAAATACAGAGAGCTGCCTCTCCAAAACCCCCCCAAAATTCAGAGCTGCCTCTCCAAAACACCCTCAAAATACACAGAGCTGCCTCTCCAAAACCTTCTCAAAATACACAGAGCTTCCTCTCCAAAACACCGACAAAATACACAGACCTCCCTCTCCAAAACACCAATAAAATACACAGAGCTGCCTCTCCAATACACCGACAAAATACACAGAGCTGCCTCTCCAAAACACCCTCAAAATACACAGAGCTGCCTCTTCAAAAATCCCTCAAAATACACAGAGCTGCCTCTCCAAAACACCGACAAAATACACAGAGCTGCCTCTCCAAAACCCCCCCAAAATACACAGAGCTGCCTCTCCAAAACACCGACAAAATACACAGAGCTGCCTCTCCAAAACCCCGACAAAATACACAGAGCTGCCTCTCCAAAACCCCCCCAAAATACACAGAGCTGCCTCTCCAAAACACCGACAAAATACACAGAGCTGCCTCTCCAAAACCCCGACAAAATACAGAGCTGCCTCTCCAAAACACCAAAATACACAGAGCTGCCTATCCAAAACACCCTCAAAATACACAGAGCTGCCTCTCCAAAACACCGACAAAATACACAGAGCTGCCTCTCCAAAACCCCCTCAAAATACACAGAGCTGACTCTCCAAAAGACCAACAAATTACACAGAGCTGCCTCTCCAAAACCCCGACAAAATACACAGAGCTTCCTCTCCAAAACCCCCTCAAAATACACAGAGCTGCCTCTCCAAAACCTCCCAAAATACACAGAGCTGCCTCTCCAAAACCCCGACAAAATACACAGAGCTGCCTCTCCAAATCACCCCAAAATACACAGAGCTACCTCCCCAAAACCCCTCAAAATACACAGAGCTGCCTCTCCAAAACCCCGACAAAATACACAGAGCTGCCTCTCCAAAACACTGACAAAATACACAGAGCTGCCTCTCCAAAACAAGAACAAAATACACAGAGCTGCCTCTCCAAAAGACAATCAAAATACACAGAGCTGCCTCTTCAAAACACCGACAAAATACACAGAGATGCCTCTCCAACACCCCCTCAAAATACACCGAGCTGCCTCTCCAAAACTCCGTCAAAATACACAGAGCTGCCTCTCCAAAACCCCCCCAAAATACACAGAGCTGCCTCTCCAAAACACCCCAAAATACAGAGCTGCCTCTCCAAAACACCCTCAAAATACACAGAGCTGCCTCTCCAAAACCCCGACAAAATACACAGATCTGCCTCTCCAAAACCCCCTCAAAATACACAGAGCTGCCTCTCCAAAACACCCTCAAAATACACAGAGCTGCCTCTCCAAAACACCAACAAAATACACAGAGCTACCTCTCCAAAACACGCTCAAAATACTGAGAGATGCCTCTCCAAAACCCCCTCAAAATACACAGAGCTGCCTCTCCAAAACACCGACAAAATACAGAGAGCTGCCTCTCCAAAACCCCCCCAAAATTCAGAGCTGCCTCTCCAAAACACCCTCAAAATACACAGAGCTGCCTCTCCAAAACCTTCTCAAAATACACAGAGCTTCCTCTCCAAAACACCGACAAAATACACAGACCTCCCTCTCCAAAACACCAATAAAATACACAGAGCTGCCTCTCCAATACACCGACAAAATACACAGAGCTGCCTCTCCAAAACACCCTCAAAATACACAGAGCTGCCTCTTCAAAAATCCCTCAAAATACACAGAGCTGCCTCTCCAAAACACCGACAAAATACACAGAGCTGCCTCTCCAAAACCCCCCCAAAATACACAGAGCTGCCTCTCCAAAACACCGACAAAATACACAGAGCTGCCTCTCCAAAACCCCGACAAAATACACAGAGCTGCCTCTCCAAAACCCCCCCAAAATACACAGAGCTGCCTCTCCAAAACACCGACAAAATACACAGAGCTGCCTCTCCAAAACCCCGACAAAATACAGAGCTGCCTCTCCAAAACACCAAAATACACAGAGCTGCCTATCCAAAACACCCTCAAAATACACAGAGCTGCCTCTCCAAAACACCGACAAAATACACAGAGCTGCCACTCCAAAACCCCCTCAAAATACACAGAGCTGACTCTCCAAAACACCAACAAATTCCACAGAGCTGCCTCTCCAAAACCCCGACAAAATACACAGAGCTTCCTCTCCAAAACCCCCTCAAAATACACAGAGCTGCCTCTCCAAAACCTCCCAAAATACACAGAGCTGCCTCTCCAAAACCCCGACAAAATACACAGAGCTGCCTCTCCAAATCACCCCAAAATACACAGAGCTACCTCCCCAAAACCCCTCAAAATACACAGAGCTGCCTCTCCAAAACCCCGACAAAATACACAGAGCTGCCTCTCCAAAACACTGACAAAATACACAGAGCTGCCTCTCCAAAACAAGAACAAAATACACAGAGCTGCCTCTCCAAAAGACAATCAAAATACACAGAGCTGCCTCTTCAAAACACCGACAAAATACACAGAGATGCCTCTCCAACACCCCCTCAAAATACACCGAGCTGCCTCTCCAAAACTCCGTCAAAATACACAGAGCTGCCTCTCCAAAACCCCCCCAAAATACACAGAGCTGCCTCTCCAAAACACCCCAAAATACAGAGCTGCCTCTCCAAAACACCCTCAAAATACACAGAGCTGCCTATCCAAAACACCGACAAAAAACACAGAGCTTCCTCTCCAACACCCCCTCAAAATACACCGAGCTGCCTCTCCAAAACCCCCTCAAAATACACAGAGCTACCTCTCCAAAACACCCTCAAAATAGACAGAGCTGCCTCTCCAAAACACCGACAAAATACACAGAACTGCCTCTCCAAAACCCCCCAAAATACAGTGCTGCCTCTCCAAAACCTTCTCAAAATACAGAGTTGCCTCTCCAAAACCCCGACAAAATACACAGAGCTGCCTCTCCAAAACCCCCCAAAATACACAGAGCTGCCTCTCCAAAACCCCCTCAAAATACACAGAGCTGCCTCTCCAAAACACCAACAAAATACACAGAACTGCCTATCCAAAAAACCCTCAAAATACACAGAGCTGCCTCTCCAAAACCCCGACAAAATACACAGAGCTCCCTCTCCAAAACCCCCTCAAAATACACAGAGCTGCCTCTCCAAAACACCAACAAATTACACAGAGCAGCCTCTCCAAAACCCCGACAAAATACAGAGCTTCCTCTCCAAAACTCCCTCAAAATACACAGAGCTGCCTCTCCAAAACACCCTCAAAATACACAGAGCTGCCTCTCCAAAACCCCCTCAAAATACACAGAGCTGCCTCTCCAAAACCCCCTCAAAATACACAGAGCTGCCTCTCCAAAACACCCTCAAAATACACAGAGCTGCCTCTCCAAAACACTGACAAAATACACAGAACTGCCTCTCCAAAACCCCCCAAAATACACAGAGCTGCCTCTCCAAAACCCCGACAAAATACACAGAGCTGCCTCTCCAAATCACCCGAAAATACACAGAGCTACCTCTCCAAACCCCCTCAAAATACACAGAGCTGCCTCTCCAAAGCCCCCTCAAAATACACAGAGCTGCCTCTCCAAAACACCGACAAATTACACAGAGCTGCCTCTCCAAAACTCCCTCAAAATACACAGAGCTGCCTCTCCAAAACACCAACAAAATACACAGAGCTGCCTCTCCAATAACTCCTCAAAATACAGAGCTGCCTCTCCAAAACCCCCTTAAAATACACAAAGCTGCCTCTCCAAAACTCCCTCAAAATACACAGAGCTGCCTCTCCAAAACGCCCTCAAAATACACAGAGCTGCCTCTCCAAACCTCCCTCAAAATACACAGAGCTGCCGCTCCAAAACACCGAAAAAAAAAAGAGCTGCCTCTCCAAAACACAAACAAAATACGCAGAGCTCCCTCTTCAAAACACCGACAAAATACACAGAACTGCCTCTCCAAATCTCCGACAAAATACACAGAGATGCCTCTCCACAACCCCCCCAAAATACACAGAGCTGCCTCTCCAACACACCGACAAAATACACAGAGCTGCCTCTCCAGAACACGGACAAAATACACAGAGCTGCCTCTCCAGAACACGGACAAAATACACAGAGCTGCCTCTCCAAAAACCCGACAAAATACACAGAGCTACCTCTCCAAAACCCCCCTCAAAATACACAGAGCTGCTTCTCCAAAACCTCGACAAAATACACAGAGCTGCCTCACCAACACACTGACAAAATACACAGAGCTGCCTCTCCATAACACGAACAAAATACACACAGCTGCCTCTCCAAAAAACCCTCAAAATACAGAGCTGCTTCTCCAAAACACAAACAAAATACACAGAGCTGCCTCTCCAAAACACGAAGAAAATACACAGCTGCCTCTCCAAAACACCGACAAAATACAGAGCTGCCTCTCCAAAACACAAACAAAATACACAGAGATGCCTCTCCAACACCCCCTCAAAATACACCGAGCTGCCTCTCCAAAACTCCCTCAAAATACACAGAGCTGCCTCTTCAAAAACCCCCCAAAATACACAGAGCTGCCTCTCCAAAACACCGAGAAAATACAGAGCTGCCTCTCCAAAACCCCACAAAATCCACAGAGCTGCCTCTCCAAAACCTTCTCAAAATAAACAGAGTTGCCTCTCCAAAACACCCCAAAATACACAGAGCTGCCTCTCCAAAACCCCGACAAAATACACAGAGCTGCCTCTCCAAACCCCCCCCAAAATACAGAGCTGCCTCTCTCAAACTCCCTCAAAATACACAGAGCTGCCTCTCCAAAACACCAACAAAATACACAGAGCTGCCTCTCCAATAACCCCTCAAAATACAGAGCTGCCTCTCCAAAACCCCCCCAAAATACACAGAGCTACCTCTCCAAAACACGCTCAAAATACAGAGAGATGCCTCTCCAAAACCCCCTCAAAATACACAGAGCTGCCTCTCCAAAACCCCCCCAAAATACAGAGCTGCCTCTCCAAAACACAAACAAAATACACAGAGCTGCCTCTTCAAAACACCGACAAAATACACAGAACTGCCTCTCCAAATCTCCGACAAATACACAGAGCTGCCTCTCCACAACCCCCCCAAAATACACAGAGCTGCCTCTCCAAAACACCAACAAAATATACAGAACTGCCTCTCCAAACCCCCCCCAAAATACACAGAGCTGCCTCTCCAAAACACCGAGAAAATACACAGAGCTGCCTCTCCAAAACACCCTCAAAATACACAGAGATGCCTCTCCAACACCCCCTCAAAATACACCGAGCTGCCTCTCCAAAACACCCTCAAAATACAGAGCTGCCTCTCCAAAACTCCCTCAAAATACACAGAGCTGCCTCTCCAAAACGCTCTCAAAATACACAGAGCTGCCTATCCAAAACACCGACAAAAAACACAGAGCTTCCTCTCCAACACCCCCTCAAAATACACCGAGCTGCCTCTCCAAAACCCCCTCAAAATACACAGAACTGCTTCTCCAAAACTCCCTCAAAATACACAGAGCTGCCTCTCCAAAACACCGACAAAATACACAGAACTGCCTCTCCAAAACCCCCCAAAATACACAGTGCTGCCTCTCCAAAACCTTCTCAAAATACAGAGTTGCCTCTCCAAAACCCCGACAAAATACACAGAGCTGCCTCTCCAAAACCCCCCAAAATACACAGAGCTGCCTCTCCAAAACCCCCTCAAAATACACAGAGCTGCCTCTCCAAAACACCAACAAAATACACAGAACTGCCGATCCAAAAAACCCTCAAAATACACAGAGCTGCCTCTCCAAAACCCCGACAAAATACACAGAGCTGCCTCTCCAAAACACCAACAAATTACACAGAGCAGCCTCTCCAAAACCCCGACAAAATACACAGAGCTTCCTCTCCAAAACTCCCTCAAAATACACAGAGCTGCCTCTCCAAAACACCCTCAAAATACACAGAGCTGCCTCTCCAAAAGCCCCTCAAAATACACAGAGCTGCCTCTCCAAAACCCCCTCAAAATACACAGAGCTGCCTCTCCAAAACACCCTCAAAATACACACAGCTGCCTCTCCAAAACACTGACAAAATACACAGAACTGCCTCTCCAAAACCCCCCAAAATACACAGAGCTGCCTCTCCAAAACCCCGACAAAATACACAGAGCTGCCTCTCCAAATCACCCCAAAATACACAGAGCTGCCTCTCCAAACCCCCTCAAAATACACAGAGCTGCCTCTCCAAAACACCGACAAATGACACAGAGCTGCCTCTCCAAAACACCCTCAAAATACACAGAGCTGCCTCTCCAAAACCCCGACAAAATACACAAAGCTGCCTCTCCAAAACCCCCTCAAAATACAGAGCTGCCTCTCTAAAACTCTCTCAAAATACACAGAGCTGCCTCTCCAATAACCCCTCAAAATACAGAGCTGCCTCTCCAAAACCCCCCAAAATACACAGAGCTACCTCTCCAAAACACGCTCAAAATACAGAGAGATGCCTCTCCAAAACACCGAGAAAATGCAGAGCTGCCTCTCCAAAACACCCTCAAAATACACAGAGCTGCCTCTCCAAAACTCCCTCAAAATACAGAGCTGCCTCTCCAAAACGCCCTCAAAATACAGAGCTGCCTCTCCAAAACTCCCTCAAAATCCACAGAGCTGCCTCTCCAAAACACCGACAAAATACACAGAACTGCCTCTCCAAAACCCCCCCAAAATACACAGAGCTGCCTCTCCAAAACACCGAGAAAATACAGAGCTGCCTCTCCAAAACCCCACAAAATACACAGAGCTGCCTCTCCAAAACACCCTCAAAATACACAGAGCTGCCTTTCCAAAACACCCACAAAATACACAGAGCTGCCTCTCAAAAACCCCGACAAAATACACAGAGCTGCCTCTCCAAAACACGAACAAAATACACAGAGCTGCCTCTCCAAAACCCGGACAAAATACACAGAGCTGCCTCTCCAAAACCCCTTCGAAATACACAGAGCTGCCTCTCCAAAACACGGACAAAATACACAGAGCTGCCTCTCCAAAACACGGACAAAATATACAGAGCTGCCTCTCCAAAATCCCCTCAAAATACACAGAGCTGCCTCTGCAAAAGCCCGACAAAATACACAGAGCTGCCTCTCCAAAACACCGACAAGATACACAGAGCTGCCTCTCCAAAATCCTCTCAAAATACACAGAGCTGCCTCTCCAAAACCCCGACAAAATACACAGAGCTGCCTCTCCAAAAACCCCCCAAAATACACAGAGCTGCCTCTCCAAAACCCCCCAAAATACACAGGGCTGCCTCTCCAAAACCCCCCCAAAATGCACCGAGCTGCATCGCCAAAACCCCCTCAAAATACACAGAGCTGCCTCTCCAAATCTCCGACAAAATACAGAGCTGCTTCTCCAAAACACAAACAAAATACACAGAGCCGCCTCTTCAAAACACTGACAAAATACACAGAGCTGCCTCTCCAAAACACCGACAAAATACAGAGCTGCCTCTCCAAAACACAATCAAAATACACAGATCTGCCTCTTCAAAACACCGACAAAATACACAGATGCCACTCCAACACCCCCTCAAAATACACCGAGCTGCCTCTCCAAAACTCCCTCAAAATACACAGAGCTGCCTCTCCAAAACCCCCCCAAAATACACAGAGCTGCCTCTCCAAAACCACGAGAAAATACAGAGCTGCCTCTCCAAAACCCCACAAAATCCACAGAGCTGCCTCTCCAAAACCTTCTCAAAATACACAGAGTTGCCTCTCCAAAACCCCCCCAAAATACACAGAGCTGCCTCTCCAAAACACCCTCAAAATACACAGAGCTGCCTCTCCAAAACACCGACAAAATACACAGAGGCCTCTCCAAAACCCCCTCAAAATACACAGTGCTGCCTCTCTAAAACTCCCTCAAAATATACAGAGCTGCCTCTCCAAAACACCAACAAAATACACAGAGCTGCCTCTCCAATAACCCCTCAAAATACAGAGCTGCCTCTCCAAAACACCCTCAAAATACACAGAGCTGCCTCTCCAAATCGCCGACAAAATACACAGAGCTGCCTCTCCAAAACACCCTCAAAATACACAGAGCTGCCTCTCCAAAACCCCCCCAAAATACACAGAGCTCCCTCTCCAAAACACGCTCAAAATACAGAGAGATGCCTCTCCAAAACCCCCTCAAAATACACAGAGCTGCCTCTCCAAAACCCCCCCAAAATACAGAGCTGCCTCTCCAAAACCCCGACAAAATACAAAGAGCTGCCTCTCCAAAACCCCCTCAAAATACACAGAGCTGCCTCTCCAAAACACCAACAAATTACACAGAGCTGCCTCTCCAAAACCCCAACAAAATACACAGAGCTTCCTCTCCAAAACTCCCTCAAAATACACAGAGCTGCCTCTCCAAAACCCCACAAAATACACAGAGCTGCCTCTCCAAAACGCCCTCAAAATACACAGAGCTGCCTCTCCAAAACACCAACAAAATACACAGAGCTGCCTCTCCAAAACACCGACAAAATAAAGAGCTGCTTCTCCAAAACACAAACAAAATACACAGAGCTGCCTCTCCAAAACACAAACAAAATACACAGAGCTGCCTCTTCAAAACCCCTCAAAATACACAGAGCTGCCTCTCCAAAACACCAACAAAATACACAGAGCTGCCTCTTCAAAACACTGACAAAATACACAGAGCTGCCTCTCCAAAACACGAACAAAATACACAGAGCTGCCTCTCCAAAACACAAACAAAATACACAGAGCTGCCTCTTCAAAACACCGACAAAACACACAGAACTGCCTCTCCAAATCTCCGACAAATACACAGAGCTGCCTCTCCACAACCCCCCCAAAATACACAGAGCTGCCTCTCCAAAACACCGACAAAACACACAGAACTGCCTCTCCAAAACCCCCCCAAAATACACAGAGCTGCCTCTCCAAAACACCGAGAAAATACACAGAGCTGCCTCTCCAAAACACCCTCAAAATACACACAGCTGCCTCTCCACAAATCCCGCAAAATACACAGAGCTGCCTCTCCAAAACGCCCTCAAAATACACAGAGCTGACTCTCCAAAACTCCCTCAAAATACACAGAGCTGCCTCTCCAAAACCCCGACAAAATACACAGAGCTGCCTCTCCAAAACCTTCTCAAAATACACAGAGTTGCCCCTCCAAAACCCCGACAAAATACACAGAGATGCCTCTCCAAATCACCCCAAAATACACAGAGCTGCCTCTCCAAAACACCCTCAAAATACACAGAGCTGCCTCTCCAAAACCCCGACAAAATACACAGAGCTGCCTCTCCAAAACACCCTCAAAATACACAGAGCTGCCTATCCAAAACACCGACAAAATACACAGAGCTTCCTGTCCAACACCCCCTCAAAATACAACGAGCTGCCTCTCCAAAACCCCGACAAAATACACAGAGCGACCTCTCCAAAACCTTCTCAAAATACACAGAGCTTCCTCTCCAAAACACCGACAAAATACACAGACCTCCCTCTCCAAAACACCAATAAAATACACAGAGCTGCCTCTCCAATACCCCGACAAAATACACAGAGCTGCCTCTCCATAACCCTCTCAAAATACACAGAGCTGCCTCTCCAAAACTCCCTCAAAATACACAGAGCTGCCTCTCCAAAACACCGACAAAATACACAGAACTGCCTCTCCAAAACCCCCCAAAATACACAGAGCTGCCTCTCCAAAACCTTCTCAAAATACAGAGTTGCCTCTCCAAAACCCCGACAAAATACACAGAGCTGCCTCTCCAAAACCCCTCAAAATACACAGAGCTGCCTCTCCAAAACCCCCTCAAAATACACAGAGCTGCCTCTCCAAAACACCAACAAAATACACAGAGCTGCCTATCCAAAACACCCTCAAAATACACAGAGCTGCCTCTCCAAAACCCCGACAAAATACAGAGCTCCCTCTCCAAAACCCCCTCAAAATACACAGAGCTGCCTCTCCAAAACACCAACAAATTACACAGAGCTGCCTCTCCAAAACCCCGACAAAATACACAGAGCTTCCTCTCCAAAACTCCCTCAAAATACACAGAGCTGCCTCTCCAAAACCCCCTCAAAAGACACAGAGCTGCCTCTCCAAAACGCCCCCAAAATACACAGAGCTGCCTCTCCAAAACACCAACAAAATACACAGAGCTGCCTCTCCAATAACCCCTCAAAATACACAGAGCTGCCTCTCCAAAATACCCTCAAAATACACAGAGCTGCCTCTCCAAAACCCCCTCAAAATACACAGAGCTGCCTCTCCAAAACACCCTCAAAATACACAGAGCTGCCTCTCCAAAACACCGACAAAATACACAGAACTGCCTCTCCAAAACCCCCTCAAAAGACACAGAGCTGCCTCTCCAAAACGCCCCCAAAATACACAGAGCTGCCTCTCCAAAACACCGACAAAATACACAGAACTGCCTCTCCAAAACCCCCCAAAATACACAGAGCTGCCTCTCCAAAACCCCGACAAAATACACAGAGCTGCCTCTCCAAATCACCCCAAAATACACAGAGCTGCCTCTCCAAACCCCCTCAAAATACACAGAGCTGCCTCTCCAAAACCCCGACAAAATACACAGAGCTGCCTCTCCAAAACCCCCTCAAAATACACAGAGCTGCCTCTCCAAAACCCCGACAAAATACACAGAGCTGCCTCTCCAAAGCCCCCTCAAAATACACAGAGCTGCCTCTCCAAAACCCCCCCCAAAATACACAGAGCTGCCTCTCCAAAACCCCGACCAAATACACAGAGCTTCCTCTCCAAAACTCCCTCAAAATACACAGAGCTGCCTCTCCAAAACACCAACAAATTACACAGAGCTGCCTCTCCAAAACCCCGACAAAATACACAGAGCTGCCTCTCCAATAACTCCTCAAAATACACAGAGCTTCCTCTCCAAAACCCCCTCAAAATACACAGAGCTGCCTCTCCAAAACCCCCTCAAAATACACAGAGCTGCCTCTCCAAAACGCCCTCAAAATGCACAGAGCTGCCTCTCCAAAACACCAACAAAATACACAGAGCTGCCTCTCCAATAACTCCTCAAAATACACAGTGCTGCCTCTCCAAAACCCCCACAAAATACACAAAGCTGTCTCTCCAAAACTCCCTTAAAATACAGAGCTGCCTCTCCAATAACCCCTCAAAATACAGAGAGCTGCCTATCCAAAACACCCTCAAAATACACAGAGCTGCCTCTCCAAAACACCGACAAAATACACAGAACTGCCTCTCCAAAACCCCCTCAAAAGACACAGAGCTGCCTCTCCAAAACGCCCCCAAAATACACAGAGCTGCCTCTCCAAAACACCGACAAAATACACAGAGCTGCCTCTCCAAAACCCCGACAAAATACACAGAGCTGCCTCTCCAAATCACCCCAAAATACACAGAGCTACCTCTCCAAACCCCCTCAAAATACACAGAGCTGCCTCTCCAAAACCCCGACAAAATACACAGAGCTGCCTCTCCAAAACCCCCTCAAAATACACAGAGCTGCCTCTCCAAAACCCCGACAAAATACACAGAGCTGCCTCTCCAAAACCCCCCCCAAAATACACAGAGCTGCCTCTCCAAAACCCCGACCAAATACACAGAGCTGCCTCTCCAAAACCCCGACCAAATACACAGAGCTTCCTCTCCAAAACTCCCTCAAAATACACAGAGCTGCCGCTCCAAAACACCGAAAAAAAAAAGAGCTGCCTCTCCAAAACGCCCCAAAATACACAGAGCTGCCTCTCCAAAACCCCCCAAAATACACAGCTGCCTCTCCAAAACCTTCTCAAAATACAGAGTTGCCTCTCCAAAACCCCGACAAAATACACAGAGCTTCCTCTCCAAAACTCCCTCAAAATACACAGAGCTGCCTCTCCAAAACCCCCTCAAAATACAGAGCTGCCTCTCCAAAACGCCCTCAAAATACACAGAGCTGCCTCTCCAAAACGCCCTCAAAATACACAGAGCTGCCTCCCCAAAACACCAACAAAATACACAGAGCTGCCTCTCCAATAACCCCTCAAAATACACAGAGCTGCCTCTCCAAAACACCCTCAAAATAGACAGAGCTGCCTCTCCAAAACGCCCTCAAAATACACAGAGCTGCCTCTCCAAAACACCCTCAAAATACACAGCTGCCTCTCCAAAACACCCTCAAAATACACAGAGCTGCCTATCCAAAACACCGACAAAATACACAGAGCTGCCTCTCCAACACCCCCTCAAAATACACCGAGCTGCCTCTCCAAAACCCCCTCAAAATACACAGAGCTGCCTCTCCAAAACACCCTCAAAATACACAGAGCTGCCTCTCCAAAACACCGACAAAATACACAGAACTGCCTCTCCAAAACCCCCCAAAATACACAGAGCTACCTCTCCAAACCCCCTCAAAATACACAGAGCTGCCTCTCCAAAACCCCGACAAAATACAAAGAGCTGCCTCTCCAAAACCCCCTCAAAATACACAGAGCTGCCTCTCCAAAACCCCGACAAAATACACAGAGCTGCCTCTCCAAAACCCCCTCAAAATACACAGAGCTGCCTCTCCAAAACCCCGACCAAATACACAGAGCTTCCTCTCCAAAACTCCCTCAAAATACACAGAGCTGCCTCTCCAAAACGCCCTCAAAATACACAGAGCTGCCTCTCCAAAACGCCCTCAAAATACACAGAGCTGCCTCTCCAAAACACCAACAAAATACACAGAGCTGCCTCTCCAATAACTCCTCAAAATACACAGAGCTGCCTCTCCAAAACCCCCTCAAAATACACAGAGCTGCATCTCCAAAATCCCCTCAAAATACAGAGCTGCCTCTCCAAAACGCCCTCAAAATACACAGAGCTGCCTCTCCAGAACACGGACAAAATACACAGAGCTGCCTCTCCAAAGCCCCCTCACAATACACAGAGCTACCTCTCCAAAACCCCCTCAAAATACACAGAGCTGCATCTCCAAAACCCCCTCAAAATACAGAGCTGCCTCTCCAAAACGCCCTCAAAATACACAGAGCTGCCTCTCCAGAACACGGACAAAATACACAGAGCTGCCTCTCCAAAGCCCCCTCACAATACACAGAGCTACCTCTCCAAAAACCCCCTCAAAATACACAGAGCTGCCTCTCCAAAACCTCGACAAAATACACGGAGCTGCCTCTCCAAAACCCCCTCAATATACACAGAGCTGCCTCTCCAAAACACGGACAAAATACACAGAGCTGCCTCTCCAAAACACGGACAAAATACACAGAGCTGCCTCTCCAAAACCCCCCAAAATACACAGAGCTGCCTCTCCAAAACACCAACAAAATACACAGAGCTGCCTCTCCAAAACCCCCCCAAAATACACAGAGCTGCGTCTCCAAAACCCCGACAAAATACACAGAGCTGCCTCTCCAAAACACCCACAAAATTCACAGAGCTGCCTCTCCAAAACACCCACAAAATACACAGAGCTGCCTCTCCAAAACACCCACAAAATTCACAGAGCTGCCTCTCTAAAACTTGCAGATAGCAAGGAGCTTTGTCAGAGTCTCCAGAAGAATATAGATAGGCTGGAAACTTCGGCAAAGAAAAGGCAGATGGAGTTCAATCCTGATCAATGCGAAGTGATGCATTTTGGTAGAAATAATGTAGGGAGGAGCTATACGATAAATGGCAGAACCATAAAGGGTGTAGATACGCAGAGGGACCTGGGTGTGCAAGTCCACAGATCCTTGAAGGTGACGTCACAGGTGGAGAAGGTGGTGAAGAAGGCATATCGCATGCTTGCCTTTATAGGACGGGGCATAGAGTATAAAATTTGGGGTCTGATGTTGCAGTTGTATAGAACGTTGGTTCGGCCGCATTTGGAATACTGCGTCCAGTTCTGGTCGCCACACTACCAGAAGGACGTGGAGGCTTTGGAGAGAGTGCAGAGGAGGTTTACCAGGATGTTGCCTGGTATGGAAGGGCTCAGTTATGAGGAGAGATTGGGTAAACTGGGGTTGTTCTCCTTGGAAAGACGGAGGATGAGGGGAGACTTAATAGAGGTGTATAGAATTATGAAAGGCATAGATAGGGTGAACGGTGGGAAGCTTTTCCCCAGGTCGGTGGTGACGTTCACGAGGGGTCATAGGTTCAAGGTGAGGGGGGGTGAAGTTTAACACAGATATCAGAAGGACATATTTTACACAGAGGGTGGTGGGGGCCTGGAATGCGCTGCCGGGCAAGGTGGTGGAGGCGGACACACTGGGAACGTTTAAGACTTATCTAGATCCCCATATAAACGGAGTGGGATACAAAAGAATGGCCCAGTTTGGACCAGGGATTTGCATATGGAAATGTTATGAAAATGAGAATTCTGTTAATTCTAATTATAACATTTGCAACATGTTAATAGTTAGTTTTGGATTTTGATACTATCTAGTTGGGAAAGAGTTGGGTCATAGTCTGTGATCCATTTAGCTTTGTACTCCAGCATTAAGAGGAGGGACTGTGGACAGAGAAAAGATGGCTACAACAATGATTTAACAATAATAGCAATAGTGGCTTCAAAATGGCTATTCCAGCTGAGAGTTAAACATGCTGGGATTTTTGGTCAACTTAGAATTAAATCCAGATGCAGGATGTAAAGTCGCTCTGAGTCAGGAATCTGGTCTGGGAACTGTGATCTGAGGCTGTGTTGACCAAATGTAGGAAGTTGTTTACTTTCCAGTAGACTTGGTGGCATCAGATTTTGTTGCCTTTATGTGAATGACATGCCATGTGAACTAAGCATAATGGCGTCGTTTCCAAGTAATTTCATTGGCTGTTCGAGCCGTGTGATCAGTTTCTGGTTACACAACTGGCTGATTGACGGAGAATCTTCTGGAAGCAAGTGAAGAATTTGTAAATAAAAGATATGTGTAGTCCTTTGGTCATGCTAAAACTTGCCCTTACTGTCCTGAGATGCGTAGGTTAGAGGGATTAGTGGGTAAATATGTCGGGATATGGGGGTAGGGCCTGGGTGGGATTGTGGTCGGTGCAGACTCGATGGGCCGAATGGCCTCTTTCTGTTCTGTAGGGTTTCTATGATTCATTTGCCAATGATAACTCTATAGAGATTAACCATCGGAAGAAGTGTGCCCTGAAGGACTCTTGAGAGAGAAAATAGATTCTACATCAGGGATATTTCTTAAAGTTGGTATCTAATTTCAGTTAATGAGGATCAGAAGGACCTTGGGGTCTGGGTCCATAGGACTCTGAAATCGGCCCCGCAGGTGGAGGAGGTGGTTAAGAAGGCGTGTGGTGTGCTGGCCTTTATCAATCGAGGGATTGAGTTTAGGAGTCCGGGGATAATGATGCAGCTATATAAGACCCTCGTCAGACCCCACTTGGAGTACTGTGCTCAGTTCTGGTCGCCTCATTACAGGAAGGATGTGGAAAAGATTGAAAGGGTGCAGAGGAGATTTACAAGGATGTTGCCTGGATTGAGTGGCATGCCTTATGAGGATAGGCTGAGGGAGCTCGGTCTTTTCTCCTTGGAGAGACGAAGGATGAGAGGAGACCTAATAGAGGTGTATAAGATGTTGAGAGGCATAGATCGGGTGGACTCTCCGAGGCTTTTTCCCAGGGTGGAAATGGCTGCTACAAGAGGACACAGGTTTAAGGTGCTGGGGGGTAGGTACAGGGGAAATGTTCGGGGGAAGTTTTTCCACACAGAGGGTGGTGGGCGAGTGGAATCGGCTGCCGTCAGTGGTGGTGGAGGCAAACTCAATAGGGTTTTTTAAGAGACTCCTGGATGAGTACATGGGACTTAATAGAATGGAGGGTTATAGGTAGGCCTAAAAGGTAGGGATATGTTCGGCACAACTTGTGGGGCGAAAGGCCTGGTTTTGTGCTGTAGTTTTTCTATGTTTAGTTAAGGGTTAAAGTTCAGTAAAGGAGTTAAAAGAACATAGAACATAGAACAGTACAGCACAGAACAGGCCCTTCGGCCCACGATGTTGTGCCGAGCTTTATCTGAAACCAAGATCAAGCTATCCCACTCCCTATCATCCTGGTGTGCTCCATGTGCCTATCCAATAACCGCTTAAATGTTCCTAAAGTGTCTGACTCCACTATCACTGCAGGCAGTCCATTCCACACCCCAACCACTCTCTGCGTAAAGAACCTACCTCTGATATCCGTCCTGTATCTCCCACCACGAACCCTATAGTTATGCCCCCTTGTAATAGCTCCATCCACCCGAGGAAATAGTCTTTGAACGTTCACTCTATCTATCCCCTTCATCATTTTATACACCTCTATTAAGTCTCCCCTCAGCCTCCTCCGCTCCAGAGAGAATAGCCCTAGCTCCCTCAACCTTTCCTCATATGACCTACCCTCCAAACCAGGCAGCATCCTGGTAAATCTCCTCTGCACTCCTTCCAGCGCTTCCACATCCTTCTTATAGTGAGGTGACCAGAACTGCACACAATATTCCAAATGTGGTCTCACCAAGGTCCTGTACAGTTGCAGCATAACCCCACGGCTCTTAAACTCCAACCCCCTGTTAATAAAAGCTAACACACTACAGGCCTTCTTCACAGCTCTATCCACTTGAGTGGCAACCTTTAGAGATCTGTGGATATGGACCCCAAGATCTCTCTGTTCCTCCACAGTCTTCAGAACCCTACCTTTGACCCTGTAATCCACATTTAAATTTGTCCTACCAAAATGAATCACCTCACATTTATCAGGGTTAAACTCCATTTGCCATTTTTCAGCCCAGCTTTGCATCCTATCTATGTCTCTTTGCAGCCTACAACAGCCCTCCACCTCATCCACTACTCCACCAATCTTGGTGTCATCAGCAAATTTACTGATCCACCCTTCAGCCCCCTCCTCTAAGTCATTAATA
The DNA here is from genome assembly GCF_964213995.1 of Mustelus asterias. Taxonomy (NCBI): domain Eukaryota; kingdom Metazoa; phylum Chordata; class Chondrichthyes; order Carcharhiniformes; family Triakidae; genus Mustelus; species Mustelus asterias. The sequence continues at coordinate 53,247 of NW_027590708.1, forward strand.
AAAATCACAAAGAGCAGAGGACCAAGCACTGATCCCTGCGGCACCCCGCTCGCAACCTGCCTCCAATCCGAAAATTTTCCATCGACCACCACCCTCTGTCTTCGGTCAGACAGCCAGTTGCCTATCCAATCGGCCAACTTTCCCTCTATCCCACACCTCCTCACTTTCATCATAAGCCGACCATGGGGGACCTTATCAAACGCCTTACTAAAATCCATGCATATGACATCAACTGCCCTACCTTCATCAACACACTTAGTTACCTCCTCAAAAAATTCAATCAAATTTGTGAGGCACGACTTGCCCTTCACGAATCCGTGCTGACTATCTCGGATTAATCCGCATCTTTCTAAATGGTCGTAAATCCCATCCCTAAGGACCCTTTCCATCAATTTACCAACCACCGAAGTAAGACTAACCGGTCTATAATTACCAGGGTCATTTCTATTCCCTTTCTTAAACAGAGGAACAACATTCGCCATTCTCCAGTCCTCTGGCACCATCCCCGTGGACAGCGAGGACCCAAAGATCAACGCCAAAGGCTCTGCAATCTCATCCCTTGCCTCCCAAAGAATCCTAGGATACATTTCATCAGGCCCAGGGGACTTATCGACCTTCAGTTTATTCAAAACTGCCAAGACATCCTCCCTCCGAACATCTATTTCCTCCAGCCTATTAGCCTGTAACACCTTCTCTTCCTCAAAAACATGGCCCCTCTCCTTGGTGAACACTGAAGAAAAGTATTCATTCATCACCTCGCCTATCTCTACTGACTCCATACACAAGTTCCCACTACTGTCCTTGACCGGCCCTAACCTCACCCTGGTCATTCTTTTATTCCTCATATAAGAGTAAAAAGCCTTGGGGTTTTCCTTGATCCGACCCGCCAAGGACTTCTCATGTCCCCTCCTAGCTCTCCTAAGCCCCTTTTTCAGCTCATTCCTTGCTAACTTGTAACCCTCAATCGAGCCATCTGAACCTTGTTTCCTCATCCCGACATAAGCTTCCCTCTTCCTTTTCACAAGACATTCCACCTCTTTCGTGAACCATGGTTCCCTCACTCGGCCATTTCCTCCCTGCCTGACAGGAACATACCTATCAAGGACATCCAGTATTTGTTCCTTGAAAAAATTCCACTTTTCATTAGTTCCTTTCTCTGACAGTTTCTGTTCCCAACTTATGCCCCCTAATTCTTGCCTAATCGCATCATAATTACCCCTCCCCCAATTGTAAACCTTGCCCTGCCGTACGGCCCTATCCCTCTCCATTGCAATAACAAAAGACACCGAATTGTGGTCACTATCTCCAAATTGCTCTCCCACAACCAAATCTAACACTTGGCCCGGTTCATTTCCCAGTACCAAATCCAATGTGGCCTCACCTCTAGTCGGCCCATCCACATATTGTGTCAGGAAACCCTCCCGCACACACTGCACAAAAACTGCCCCATCCAAACTATTTGACCTACAAAGGTTCCAATCAATATTTGGAAAGTTAAAGTCCCCCATGACAACTACCCTGTGACCCCCACACATATCCATAATCTGCTTAGCAATTTCTTCCTCCACATCTCTATTACTATTTGGGGGCCTATAGTAAACTCCTAGCAACGTGACCGCTCCTTTCCTATTTCTAACTTCAGCCCATATTACCTCAGTGTGCAGATCCCCCACGAAGTGCCTTTCCGCAGCCGTTAAACTATCCTTGATTAACAATGCCACTCCTCCACCTCTTTTACCAGCTTCCCTACACTTAGTGAAACATCTATACCCCGGAACGTCCAACAACCATTCCTGTCCTTGTTCTACCCACGTCTCCGTAATGGCCACAACATCGTAGTCCCAAGTACCAATCCACGCCCCAAGTTCATCTACCTTGTTCCGGATGCTCCTTGCATTGAAGTAGACACACTTCAACCCACCTTCCTGTCTACCAGTACCCACCCTTGACCCTGATACCTTCCCCAATACCTCACCACCCTCACTGACTTCTGGACTACAACTCCCTTTCCCACTCCCCTGACAAATTAGTTTAAACCCCCCTGAAGAGCCGTAACAAATTTCCCTCCGAGGATATTGGTGCCCCTCTGGTTCAGGTGCACCCCGTCCTGTTTGTACAGGTCCCACCTTCCCCAGAACGTGTTCCAATTATCCACGTATCTGAAACCCTCCCTCCTACACCATCCCTGCAACCACATATTTAACTGCACTCTCTCCCTGTTCCTCAACTCGCTATCACGTGGTACCGGCAACGTACCAGAGATGACCACATGTTTCGTCTTGGCTCTCAGTTTCCAGCCCAGCTCCAGAAATTCCTGCTTTAAATCCCCGTCCCTTCTCTTACCTATGTCATTGGTACCAATGTGCACCACGACTTGTGACTGTTTCCCCTCCCCCTTCAGAATCTGGAAAACACGGTCTGAGATATCACGGACCTTGGCATCCGGTAGGCAACATACCATCCGTGAGTCTCTTTTGCTGCCACAGAACCTCCTATCTATCCCTCTAACTAACGAGTCCCCAATAACTATCGCCCTCCCGCTCTCCCCCTTTCCCTCCCGAGCCACAGAGACGGACACAGTGCTGGAGATCCTCTCACTGCGGCTCCCCACTGGTATGTCATCCCCCTCAACCATATCCAAAGCGGAATACTTGTTGCTAAGGGGAACGACCACCGGGGATCCCTGCACGGACTGCTTCCTCCCAGCCCCTCTCACCGTCACCCATTGTTTTCAATCCTCGGAGTAACTGTATTCCTAAAGCTTGTGTCTATGGCCATCTCTGCGTCCCTGATGATCCTAAGTTCCTCCAACTCCAGCTCCAGTTCCCTAACACGGTTTTGGAGGAGCTGCAGATGGGTGCACTTCCCACAGGTGTAATCAGTAGGGACACTGTCGTCGTCCCTCACCTCAAACATAGTGCAAGAGGAACATTGCACTGCCTGCACACCCATCCCCTCGAGATACCTTGCCAGTTGCCAAGAGTTGCAACTGTTAAGTTTGAGTTGGTATCTAAAGAGAGAAATTGATGAATGAATTAAAGAGTTGACTCCTGTTCTTATCTATCTCATTAAACTGGAATGCTTGGAGGGGGTTTGAATTAAAAGCTGAGTAATACCCTCTATGCTCTGACCCTCTCTCAGATCCCCTCCACTTCATCATCATCATCAATTTTGACTGTCTGACGGCTCCACCTCGCTGAGTTCTGGTCACCGAGCAGTTTCTCTCTTGATTGTTGGGCTGAAAGTCATGACATAGTTTTCACACTTTCCTGTTTATCAACTGGATAAAGGGACGGTGCCCAAACTGACTGCTTACCGTAAAGTCTCAGCTCAAATTCCTCTTGATTTTCAATATCCGAATCTTTACCAGCTTTGATTTGATACAGCCCTGCGTCTGCTGATTGAAGGGACTTAATTTCCATTGTAACATCATTGACATCTAACGTGATTCTGTTTCCGAATTCGGGGTTACATCCTGTTATTGATGCACGTTGACAGATTACGACCTTTTGCTTCCACCATGTAATTTCCACATCTGGCCGCATCGGTGATGAAGGGGTTAACCTGACTGCTTTTCCCAGTGTGCCGTTCACCAAGACTCTGTTTGCTTCACACTGTCCCAAACCTGCAACAACAAGAGAGGGAGAAAAGCAGGCTTGACATCACCACTCCTGCCCTCTCCGCATCAGTCCATCCAGTGGTGTGGCAAGCATGATGTCAGGATTACAAAAATGAAAACCAGTCGTGTTGACTACAACAGGGGCACACACGCAAGTATAGCCCCCCCCCCCTCAGCTCTGGTTGTGGGGGATATGTCCTGGCAGTGGCCCCGGCAATGCCAACACGAGCCATGGTGGCAGTGCCAAGGGCTGTCCCTCTGGGGAGCCCTACTGGGGGGCATTCCCCACCCTCATGCTTATGTGTAACGGACAGGCTCTAGAGGGACTGAATGGCCTCCTCCTGTTCCTGTGTAACAGGCTCGAGGGGGACTGAATGGCCTCCTCCTGTTCCTGTTTAACAGGATTGAGATGGGCTGAATGGCCTCCTCCTGTTTCTGTGTAATAGGCTCCAGAGGGACTGAGTGGTTTGTACAACGTGACTTCAGGGCAATTTTTATTGGTATCAATTACCTTGCAGCCCGAGGGTAAGTAGAATATAAACCTTCCAGGGAGGGACGTCATGGAAAAATTTGGACCCTCAGTGTCCATTGGTGAGGTGGGAGTTTATTTTTAGCCCACATTAGGCCCCTTTAGCGATGCCCCCTCCTCCTCCTCCCCCCACCCCCCCCCCACCCAACCTCCTCGCTATCTCTGCATTGCCAGCTCTATCAAACCCCTCCCACCAGAGCGACGGCACAAACCACACCCCCAGATTCTCACTACACACTACTCACTAACATGTTACACACAGTTGCACACTGGTTTTCAGGCTCAGATTGACACTCTGGGAGAAGTTTTCCCACAATTTGTCAGAGACTGTTCAGCTCAGGAGAGAGAGAGGGCAAAGGTGGGAAAGAGAAAAAGAGAGTGAAACAGAGAGTTACAAAAAGAGAGAGGTCAGCGTGGGAGAGAGGGAGAGACTGATACTGTGGCAGAGGGATTGGTAGGGAGGGAGAGAGAGACAGAGAGAGACAGTAAGAAAAAGAGAAAATGACACCGCAAAGAGAATGGAAGCACAGTGGAGAAGGGTGGAGACAGATGGACAAGAAACAACAAAGAAAGGCTCAGGTGAAAAATTTTGCATCAAGCTTGAGAGGGGCTGAATGGCCTCATGCTGTTCCTGTGTAACAGGCTCCAGAGGAGTGGGTTGAATGCCCTCCTTCTGTTCCTGTGTAACATGCTTGAGAGGGGCTGAATGGCCTCCTCCTTTTCCTGTGTAACAAGTTCGAGATGAGCTGAATGGTTTCCTCCTGTTCCTGTGTAACAGGCTCTAGAGGGACTGAATGGCCTCCTCCTGTTTCTGTGTAACAGGCTCTAGAGGGGCTGAATGGCCTCCTCCTGTTCCTGTGTAACAGGCTCTAGAGGGACTGAATGGCCTCCTCCTGTTTCTGTGTAATAGGCTCCAGAGGGACTGAGTGGTTTGTACAACGTGACTTCAGGGCAATTTTTATTGGTATCAATTACCTTGCAGCCCGAGGGTAAGTAGAATATATACCTTCCAGGGAGGGACGTCATGGAAAAATTTGGACATCATCTGTGGGAATACAAATTGGGAAGATCAAACAGTTTGGATGTGATCGAAACAAATCTGAAAGTCAAGTGCTGCACAGAAAGAGTCAAATAACACAGACACACCCTTCAAAATGGCCACCCGCCCCGTGCGCCACATATATGTACAGCAAGATCCCACACATATGCAGAGCAAGTTCCCAGACTCCCTGGCTTGGGGACTGGTGAAAAATGCCAGCCTTTTGGAGACTACACTGAACTTTGGGAATGTCCCAGGCTACACCCCAAAGGTACGTCGCTCGAGAATGGTTTCCAGGGTACGGTAGCAGTCGGCTCTCGGGTTGGGGGGGCAGAGGGGTGGGCGGGTTAAGGTGGTCCGCTCCAACTCAGGGGAAGATAGGTTTTGCGTTTCTCCGCAGTCTTCTGAGGGACAGGTGATATGCACATTTGAAGGAAAATGGACAGGCAGCATAGTTTTTTCGGGGAAGGTCATGTCTCACCAAATTAATGGAGTTTTTTGAAGAAGTGACAAAGAATATTGATGAGGGAAGGGCTGTGGATGTAGTTTATATGGACTTTAGTAAGGCATTGGACAAGGTCCCACATGGCAGACTGGTACAAAAACTAAAATCCCATGGGATTAGGTGTGGGCTGGCGAGATTGATACAGAGTTGACTTGGTCATAGGAGACAGGGTGTAGCTATGTAAGGGTGTTGTTCAGAATGGAGATCTGTAGCTAGGGATCAGTGCTGGGACCTCTGTTGTTTGTAGTATATATAAATGATCTGGAGGAAAATGTGGGTGGTCTGATTAGTAAGGTTGCGGATGACACGAAGATTGGTGGAGTTGCGGATAGTGCTGGGGATTGTCAGAGGATACAACAGGATGCAGATAGATTGGAGACTTGGGCACAGAAATGGCAGATGGAGTTTAATCCGGACAAATGCAAAGTGATGCATTTTGGAGGATCAAATTTAGGTGTGAATTATACAGTAAATGGCAGAACCCTTAGGAACATCAACATAGAGAGGGATCTGGGCGTGCAGGTCCACACTTCCCTAAAAGTGACAACACAGATGGCCAGGGTGATTAAGAAGGCATATGGCATGCTTGCCAACATCGGCCAGGGCATTGAGTACAAGAGTTGGCAAATCATGTTGCAGCTATATAAAACCTTGGTTAGGCCACATTTGGAGTATTGCATGCAGTTCTGGTCACCACATTACCAGATAGACGTGGAAGCTTTGGAGAGAGTGCAAAGAAGGTTCACCAGGATGTTGCCTGGTCTCGAGGGTGTTGGCTATGAGGAGAGGTTGAATAAACTGGGATTGTTTTCACTGGAAAGACGAAGCTGAGGGGGGATCTGATAGAGGTTTACAAAATTATGAGGGGCACAGACAGGATGGATAGTCAGAGGCTTTTTCCCACTCACCTGATGGAAGTGTCAATTACAGGGGGGCACAGGTTCAAGGTGAGAGGGGGAAATCTTATGGGAGATGTGCAGGGGAGGTTTTTCACACAGAGAATGGTGGGTACCTGGAACGCGCTGCCAGAGGTGGTGGTGGAAGCAGGCACATTAGTAACTTTTAAGAGGCATCTGGATGGATATATGAATAGAGAGGGAATAGAGGGATACGGACCGAGTAAGGGCAGAAGGTGCATTTTTTAGTTAGAGCATCATGATCAGCACAGGCCTGGAGGGCCGAAGGGCCTGTTCCTATGCTGTACTCTTTTTGTCCTGTAAAATTCAGTGGGTGGGGCCTATTCCCGCCGGAGAGGTTGGCAGCACAGTGCTGAGTGGGACACTGCACACGCACCAATCTGTCAGCACCGAGATTGGGACATCCACATAGAATCATAGAATCCATTCGGCCCATTGAGTCTGCACCAACCACAATCCCACCCAGACCCTATCCCCTATGTATTTACGCTGCTAGCCCCCCTGACAGTAAGGGTCAATTTAGCATGGCCAAACCACCTAACCCGCACGTCTTTGGACTGTGGGAGGAAACCGGAGCATCCGGAGGAAACCCACGCAGACACGGGGAGAAAGTGCAAACTCCACACAGACAGTGACCCAAGGCTGGCATCAAACCCAAGTCCCTGGCGCTGTGAGGCAGCAGTGCTAACCAATGTGCTACCGTGCCATCCCAAGTGGCCCCTGTCTGCCAGTCTCCCAAATGCCAGCCAGCCCCGTGATCCCCACAACGCCGGCTCTCCTACAGCCCCACCATGGCTCTATCGCTGAACGTGCCCAGGTCCTCGACCACCCCCTTGCCCCCAGCCTGCCTCGATCACCCCCCACAGCCCTGACCCCCCCCCCCCTCCGCAATCTCAAGGTGGAGGTGGACACAGGAGCCTCCGCACCTGTAATTAGTGAGGAAAGTTGATGTGGGACTGTAACCAAGCGACAGCACTTACCCTGGCAGAGATTAATCTTTGGATGTACACTGGAGAGCCCATATCTTTGTTGGAAGTCCATATTGTTTATAATAGTCAAGGAACAAGGGCAAGCCTCCGAGTGGTCAAAGGGAAGGGGTTGAGTTTGCTTGGGCGAGACTGGCTCAGCAAAGTTCCATTGGACTGGGGTGTGATTAAGCTCATAAAGGAGAACAAGGTGAAATCCTGTTTGGCCTGTCAGATCAACCAGAAGATGGCGCCACCAGCACCATTTCATCCTTGGAAGTGGCCTGATCGTCATGATGTGGAGATGCCGGCGCTGGACTGGGGTAAACACAGTAAGAAGCCTCACAACACCAGGTTAAAGTCCAACAGGTTTATTTGGTAGCAAAAGCCACTAGTTTTTGGAGACTGCCCCCTTCATCAGGTGAGTGGGAATTCAGTTCACAAACAGGGCATATAAAGACACAAACTCAATTTACAGAATAATGGTTCGAATGCGAGTCTTTACAGGTAATCAAGTCTTAAAGGTACAGACAATGTGAGTGGAGAGGGGGCTAAGCAGAGGTTAAAGAGGTGTGAATTGTCTCCAGCCAGGACAGTTACTGAGATTTTGCAAGCCCAGGCAAGTCGTGGGGATTACAGATCTTAGAAACCCTACAGCACAGAAAGAGGCCATTCGGCCCATCAAGTCTGCACCGACCACAATCCCACCCAGGCCCTACCCCCAAGCTTGTTTTGGATAACGGATAGTGTGACAAAGTGTGATAGTGTGACTCTGCGCTGTCGCAGAGTAGCTGAGCAGAAACTGATAGCCAAGTCCCGCACACATGAGGACGGCCTCAACCGGGATCTTGGTTTCATGTCACACTATCTGTAACCCCCACAACTTGCCTGGGCTTGCAAAATCTCACTAACTGTCCTGTCTGGAGACAATACACATCTCCTTAACCTGTGCTTAACCCTCTCTCCATTCACATTGTCTGTACCTTTAAGACTTGATTACCTGTAAAGACTCGCATTCCAACCCTTATTTTGTAAATTGAGTTTGTGTCTTTATATGCCCTGTTTGTGAACAGAACTCCCACTCACCTGATGAAGAGGCAGCGCTCCGAAAGCTTGTGGCTTTTGCTACCAAATAAACCTGTTGGACTTTAACCTGGTGTTGTGAGACTTCTCACAGAGGCCTGATTGGCAGTGGTCCAGACTGCATGTGGACTTTGCAGGATCTTTCATAAACCAAATGCTTTTGGCTGTCATGGGTTTGCATTCAAAATGGTTTCCTGTACCCGTAAAGACTCACATTCCAACCATTATCTTGAAAATTGAGTCTGTGCCTATATATGCCGTGTTTGTGAAACCAACTCTCCACTCACCTGATGAAGGAGCAGTGTTCCGAAAGCTGTGATTCCAAATAAACCCGTTGGACTTTAACTTGGTGTTGAGACTTCTAACTGTTGAAAATGGTTGGAAGCATGAGTAATATTGCAGCTCCTGAGACGCCAAAGTTTTGTGACCCATGGTTTACCAGATTGGCTTGTTTTGGATAACGGAATTACATTTACAGTGAGTTATTTCAACAATTTGTGCAAAAGAATGGTATACACCATGAGCTTACTGCACTGTTTCATCTGACTTCGAATGGTTTATCAGACAGAGCTGTTCAAACTCTGAAGGAGGGATTGAAGAGGGTGGCAGCTGATACTTTGAGTACAGAGTTCTCCAGATTTTTATTCCAGCATCCTATCACACCACAATCCACAACCAGGCTCTCTCCAGTGGGATTGCTGCTAGGTCCAAGGTCAAAGTCTCACCTGGATCTGCTTTGTCCCGATCTCAGAGCAAAAGTAAGGCGGAGACAAGAGAAGCAGAAGGAGAGACATGAGAACCGCGATAAAGAGAGGCAGTTTAAACCAGCTGATTAGATTCACATCAGAAACCTAGGTTTAAAATTATTCCCAGTAACCACCTGTGGTAGCATGGCCTCTTTACACGTGTTCCCTGAGGGCCACGTGATTGGGCCGCAGCCTATAGAGTGCCGAGGCAGGAAGCTGAGCCAATCGAGTGCAAGGCTGCTTATCCCAAGTCAGGGAGCATCCTCACTTGGAGCCGGGAGGAGTGTTGTACAGTCACATAATTTATGTCTGAATTTTTATTGTAAATATTAATTTATCAAAACCTTCATTGCCTTGAGCCACGTTGAGTCACCTTTGATTTAGTACACTGGCGACGAGGAACAATTTTCAAAATCCTCGGGATCAGAGAACAACTAGAGAGGGAGGAGACTGGAGGATCGTGAATACAAAGCAGTGAGGTTCAAACACATATTAAAATGCCTTTAATTGGGGAAATGGAACCATTTGCCCCTGAAGTGGAAAACTGGGAACAATATATTGAAATGTCTTAGGACCAGATAGTTGAGTTGGTTAAAAATCATTTCAACCCCCAACCTTCAATCATTATGTTGAGGTACAAATTTCCCTCAGCAGTCCGGGGGCCAGGAGAGACAGTCTCAGGATTCATGGTCAGATTGAGTGGGTTAGTGAATTCGGCCCAGCTTTAGGAGAAATGTTAAGAGACCGCTTGGTCTGTGGTATAAACAGGCTAATTATACAGACATTGTTACTGGCTGCGACCAAGATCTCTTTAGAAAAGGTTGTGGAGTTGGTCTGGGTGACTGAGTGCGTTGAGCGGGGTGGAAGTGAGTTACAAGGCGTGTCAAACAAGGTAAACCGCTTGTAGCGGGAAATGGCTGTTGTGAATAACAGCCCGAGTGCAGGCATAGCAGAGCCGAAAAAAGGAATACAGCAGAGGGAAGAAGCTTGTTTCGGGTATGGGTAAGAACATTCCCAAGAAGCTTGACGATGCAGGAATTATGCATGTTACAGATACAAACGAAAGGGTCATTTACAAGCATGGTGCAGAGTGAAGCAGTCACGACAGAATGTGAAAAAAACCCCACAATGGTTTGTTTAACTCCTTTAAACAACTGGATGAGGAGCCCGGCAAGGGACCCGAGTTGCTTTCCTTAAATCAGGTACAATGAAGTAAAGTGTCTCCTGTAGAGATAGCCTTGTTGGCAGGTCTCTTCAAATGAAAGTTGACACAGGAGCTGTGGCCACTGCCACAGGGCAGCAGACATCTTGTTACCTTCAGAAAGGCCTCCAGCCAATCAGATTGAATGAGTCAAAGAACAAAGAACAATACAGCACAGGAACAGGCCCTTCGGCCCTCCAAGCCCGTGCCGCTCCCTGGTCCAAACTAGACCATTCTTTTGTATCCTTCCATTCCCACTCCGTTCATGTGGCTATCTAGATAAGTCTTAAACGTTCCCAGTGTGTCCGCCTCCACCACCTTGCCTGGCAGCACATTCCAGGCCCCCACCACCCTCTGTGTAAAATATGTCCTTCTGATATCTGTGTTAAACCTCCCCCCCCTTCACCTTGAACCTATGACCCCTCGTGAACGTCACCACCGACCTGGGGAAAAGCTTCCCACCGTTCACCCGATCAATGCCTTTCATAATTTTATGCACCTCTATTAAGTCTCCCCTCATCCTCCGTCTTTCCAGGGAGAACAACCCCAGTTTACCCAATCTCTCCTCATAACTAAGCCCCTCCATACCAGGCAACATCCTGGTAAACCTCCTCTGCACTCTCTCCAAAGCCTCCACGTCCTTCTGGTAGTGCGGCGACCAGAACTGGACGCAGTATTCCAAATGCGGCCGAACCAACGTTCTATACATCTGCAACATCAGACCCCAACTTTTATACTCTATGCCCCGTCCTATAAAGGCAAGCATGCCATATGCCTTCTGTCGGAGCCACATTGTCTAAATATACAGGAGAGACACTGCAGACCATAGGGGCAGCTACAGTCCCCGTGTCCAACAGGAACCAAACGGCACAGCTACCTGCCCTGGTAATTAAAGGCTACTGACCTTGCCTAATGGGCCATGATTGGCTCAAGCAGATAAAACTGAATTGGTTGGAAATATGGAACCTGTGGGATGGAGGTTTTCAGGAGCTGCTATGTAAATATTCTGAGCTTTTCCAAAATTAGCTGGGAAGTATAGGGGAGCTAAAGCCAAAATGTATCTGAAGCCTGATGCAATGCTACATTTTTTCAGGCCCGCCCAGTGCCCTCTCTGCACATCATAGAATCATAGAGTCATACAGCGCAGAAGAGGCCCTTCAACTCATCGAGTCTGCAAAGACATGCAAGAAACACCTGAACTCCCACCTCATCCCATCTGCCAGCACTTGGCCCATAGCCCTGAATGTTACAATGTGCCAAGTGCTCATCCAGATACTTCTTAAAGAATTTGAGGCAATCCACCTCTACCACCTCCCAGGCAGCGCATTCCAGACCGTCACCACCCTCTGGGTAAATAAGATTTTCCCCACATCCCCGCTAAATCTCCTGCCCCTCATCTTGAACCAATGTCCCCTCGTGACTGACCATTCAACAAAGGGGAACAGCTGCTCCTGATCCACTCTGTCCGTGCCCCTCATAATCTTGTACACCTCGATCAGGTCACCCCTCAGTCTTCTCTGCTCCAACAAAAACAACCCAAGCCTATCCAACCTTTCTTCATAATTTAAATGTTCCATCCCTAGCAGAATCTTGGTGAATCTCCTCTGCACCCCCTCCAGCCCAATCACATCCTCCGATAATGTGGCGACCAGAACTGCGCACAGTGCTGTAACTGTAGTTCACCAAAGTTCGATACAACTCCAACATGACTTCCCTGCTTTAGTAATCTATGCCTCGATTGATAAAGGCAAGTGGCCCATATGCCTTTTTCACCACCCTACTATCATGCCCTCCGCTTTCAGAGATCTGTGGACAAAAACGCCAAGGTCATTTTGTTCCACATAACTTCCTAGTGTCCTACCCTACATTGAGTACTTCCTTGTCAAATTACTCCTTCCAAAGTGTATCACCCCACACTTTTCAAGGTTAAAATCCATGTGCCACTTATCTGCCCATTCCGTCTATATCTTCTTGTAGCCCAGGACACTCTGCCTCACTGTTAACCACCCAGCCTCCCGCAAACTTATGCCATCCGCAAATTTACTAATTCAAACCCCCCTTTGAGGTTGAAGTCAAACTTGGAAGATTTGGTGTCATAAACCTGTTCGATTCTCTGAATGAGCTGCACCCAAAGTCGCCATCCTCAAACCGGATCGTACTATAAGGATCTGCGGGGATCATAAATTAACAGTCAATAGGCCTCTGCCCCAAGCATAGCCAGTTCCTTGTTGTCTTACAACACCACGCCAAATGCGACCACGGGAGTCACACCAGCCAACTTACTAATGGGATGATGATTATGGGCATGGTTGGATTCGATATTCCCAGATTTGGCGGGGAGGGTGGAAGCTAGACAAACCTCTCGGAAAGAAAATATTGACTCCTGGAAAAATGACAAGAGTTCCCAAGCTGAGAATTTGGTCAGAAGCTTTGCAGCAGGACTGACATGGGTGGCTGGGAGGACAGGAGCAGTCTCCTGTGCAGTAGAGATACAAGGTCGTTGTGTCAGGAAACATGTCGAGCATCTGAGGAGGAGAGCAGGGCCTGATACAGGGGATCACTAGGCCACCCCAGCAGTAGATCACTGTTCACCAGGATTGGTTACGGGGATCCCGGTTGTAAATGCGGAATCGGAGCAACTAGTCATTTCTGTAAGTGAGGAGACAGCAGCTACAGAGGAGGATCCTAACCCCGGATTGGAGTCTGCCTTTCGCATCAAACCAACTGGATTCTTCATTCCCAGAGGAGCCGAGCTCAGAGTTGAGACATTCATAGAATCCCTACAGTGCAGAAAGAGGCCATTTGGCCCATCGGGTCTGCACCGACCACAATCCCACCCAGGCCCTACCCCCATATCCCTACATATTTACCTGCTAATCCCTGTAACCTGCGCATCTCAAGACACTAAGGGGCAATTTTTTTGCATGGCCAATCAACCTAACCCGCACATCTTTGGACTGTGGGAGGAAACCGGAGCACCCGGAGGAAACCCACACAGACACAAGGAGAATGTGCAAACTCCACACAGACAGTGACCCAAGCCGGGAATTGAACCCAGGTCCCTGGAGCTGTGAAGCAGCAGTGCTGACCACTGTGCTACCGTGCCGCCCAGGATTCTACCAGGATTTGGAAGTCGCCAAATCGATTTAACTTCTGACAAGTTGCCCTGGGGTTTTCCTGATGTTTTTCTGTGATTTGTTGCCCAGAGTCACAGAGCCATCGAGGTTTACAGCATGGAAACAGGCCCTTCAGCCCAACTTGTCCATGCTGCCCTTTTTTTTAACCACCATGCCAGTCCCAATTGCCCGCGTTTGGCCCATATCCCTCTATACCCATTTTACCCATGTAACTGCCTATGTTAATGATGTTTTTATTTTGTTTCACCCATAGGGTGAACTCAGGAGGGAAGGATAGTGTGGCTCCTTTAAGGGGGCGTATTGTGAGGGTCATATGATTGGGCTGGACCCTATGGAGTGTCGAGGGTGGAAGCTGAGCCAATCAGGTACAAGGGCATATGTCCAGGGTCAGGGAGGATCCTCAGTTGGAGCCAGGAGGAGTGGAGAATATGATGTCAGCCCTTGTTTATAAATAATTATTTATCATTGGTAATAAAACCTTTGAGCTGCATCGACTTGCCCTCAATTTATTACACAGGCTCTCGCTACTATCACAGTGGCACAGTGGTTAGCACTGCTGCCTCACAGCGTCAGGGACCCAGGTTCGATTCCCGGTTTGGGTCACTGTCTGTGTGGAGTTTGCACGTTCTCCCAGTGTCTGCGTTGGTTTCCTCCGGGTGCTCTGGTTTCCTCCCAAAGATGTGCAGGTTAGGTAGATTGGCCATGATAGATTGTCCCTTAGTGTCAGGGGGACGAGCTAGGGTAAATGCATGGGGTTATGGGGATAGGGCCTGGGTAGGATTGTGCTTGGTGCAGACTCAATGGGCTGAATGGCCTCCTTCTGCACTGTAGGATTCTATGACATATAGAGACAGAGGGATGGACTGAGAGAGATAGAGAGAGAGAGAAACTGAGAGTGACAGATTGAAACTGAGAGAGAGAGACTATATGAGAGAGAGAGAGAGTGACCGAATGGCAGAGTTAGAGGAAGAAGCTGAAACAGAGGGAAACAAAATGGGAATCAAAGCAAGGAGCAGAGACCGACAGAGAGTTAGAAACTGAAAGCCAGGAGGTTATAAGGGTTGGGGGAGGGTGAAGAGAGAATGCAGTTTTTTTTAATCGATGGGATGTACCCTTCCCTAACTGTCCCTCGAGGTGGTTGTGCTGAGCAGCTTTCTTGACTTGAGGAGAATGGAATGGTTCACTAGGCCGCACTTGGACTTGGCCCTGGAGTTAAGCACATTGCTGTGGGTTTGGATTCACTGTTAGCTGAGACCAGATGAGGATGACGGATTTCTTTTCCCGATGGCCATGAGTGAACAGGATGAACTTTTCTTTAAACAACAATCGATGACAGTAACGCTGGCTAAGACCAGAATTATTAATGCAATTTTAATTCCACCACTGTCAAGGGCGGGATTTGAACATGTGGCCCCAGAGTATTGGTCCATGTGAAATAGTCCAGGAAAATTACCACTGCACTATTGTCACCTGTGAGAGAGAGAGTGAGGGAGAAGTTTATTTTTTACTGTCACAAGATTATTACTTGAATGGGTGTAAATTGAGAGAGGTGGATACTCAACGAGACCTTGGTGTCCTCGTGCATCAGTCGCTGAAAGTAAGTGCGCAGATACAGCAGGCAGTAAAGAAGGCAAATGGTATGTTGGCCATCGTAGTGAGAGGATTTGAGTATAGGGATAGGGATGTTTTGCTGCAATTGTATAGGGCGTTGGTGAGGCCACACCTGGAGTATTGTGTGTAGTTTTGGTGTCCTTATCTGAGGAAGGATGTCCTTGCTATAGAGGGAGTGCAGTGAAGGTTTACCAGGCAGATTCTTGGGATGGCAAGTCCGTCATATGAGGATAGACTCAGTCGGTTACGATTATATTCACTGGAGTACAGAAACTTATCAAATTCTAACAGGGTTAGACATGGTAGATTCAGAAAGAATGTTCCCAATTGTGGGGGATTCCAGAACTAGGGGTCATAGTTTGAGGATAAGGGGCAAACCTTTTAGAACTGAGGCGAGGAGAAATTTCTTCACCCAGAGGGTAACAAATGTGTGGAATTCACCACCACAGAATGTAGTTGAGGCCAAAATGTTGTCTGGTTTCAAGAGGAAATTAGATATAGCCCTTGGGGCTAAAGGGATATGGGGGGGGGGGGGGGGGAGGGGGAATTAAATTTGATGATCAGCCATGATTAAAATGAATGGCAGAGCAGGCTTGAATGGCAGAATGGCCTGATTCTAGTTTATGTTTCTAAGTAGGCTTACATTAACACTGCAATGAAGTTACTGTGAATATCCCCTAGTTGCCACACTCCGGCACCTGAGGGAGATTTTAACATGGCCATTGCACCTAACCAGCATATCTTTCAGACTGTGGCAGGAAACCAAAGCACCCAGAGAAAACCCATGCAGACACGGGGAGAATGAATTGAACCCTGGTGCTTTGAGGCAGCAGTGCTAACCACTGTGCCACTCTGAGAATCCACAGTAAGGAGTCTAACAACACCAGGTTAAAGTTCAACAGGTCTATTTGGTAGCAAACGCCACACAAGCTTTCGGAGCGCTGCTCCTTCGTCAGATGGAGTGGATATCTGCTCTCAAACAGGGCACAGAGACACCAAATCAAGTTACAGAACACTGATTAGAATGCAAATCTCTACAGCCAACCAAGTCTTAAAGATACAGACAATGTGAGCGGAGGGAGCATTAAGCACAGGTTAAAGAGATGTGTATTGTCTCCAGACAGGACAGCCAGTGAGATTCTGCAAGTCCAGCAGGCAAGCTGTGGGGGGTTACTGATAGTGTGACATAAACCCAACATCCCGGTTTAGGCTGTCCTCATGTGTGCGGAACTTGGCTATCAGTTTCTGCTCAGCGACTCTGCGCTGTCGTGTGTCGTGAAGGCCGCCTTGGAGAACGCTTACCCGAAGATCAGAGGCTGAATGCCCGTGACCGCTGAAGTGCTCCCCTGTGGAGTGTTTGTTGCAGGCAGTGGGTGCAGTGCTTTGCATCTTGGTTTAACCTCAGGGGGGGCTGGGGAAGTGTTAAGACTGTTAAAGATTAAAGTGATAAGATTTCTTGAATTTACTTCTGTTTGAGTTTAATTACAGTTTGGAAGAAGAATAAAAGCGACTGTCTTAATCAATGTTCTGTATTCTCTTTAAATGTTTTACTTACATCCCAGTTTGAATGAAAAAAACAGTTTAGGAGAGTGGTCCAAGAAGTGGCTGATGAAATTCAACGTGGGCAAGTGCGAGGTCGTGCACTTTGGAAAAAAGAATAGAGGCATGGACTATTTTCTAAACGGTGACAAAATTCATAATGCTAAAGTGCAAAGGGACTTGGGAGTCCTAGTCCAGGATTCTCTAAAGGTAAACTTGCAGATTGAGTCCGTAATTAAGAAAGCAAATGTAATGTTGTCATTTATCTCAAGAGGCTTGGAATACAAAAGCAGGGATGTACTTCTGAGGCTTTATAAAGCACTGGTTAGGCCCCATTTGGAATACTGTGAGCAATTTTGGGCCCCACATCTCAGGAAGGACATACTGGCACTGGAGCGGGTCCAGCGGAGATTCACACGGATCATCCCAGGAATGGTAGGCCTGACATACGATGAACGTTTGAGGATCGTGGGATTATATTCATTGGAGTTTAGGAGGTTGAGGGGAGATCTGATAGAGACTTACAAGATAATGAACGGCTTAGATGGGAAGGACGTAGGGAAGTTGTTTCCATTAGCAGGGGAGACTAGGACGCGGGGGCACAGCCTTAGAATAAAAGGGAGTCACTTTAGAACAGAGATGAGGAGAAATTTCTTCAGCCAGAGAGTGGTAGGTCTGTGGAATTCATTGCCACAGAGGGCTGTGGAGGCCGAGACGTTGAGCGTCTTCAAGACAGAAATTGATAAATTCTTGATTTCTCGAGGAATTAAGGGCTATGGGGAGAGAGCGGGTAAATGGAGTTGAAATCAACCATGATTGAATGGTGGAGTGGACTCGATGGGCCGAATGGCCTTACTTCCGCTCCTATGTCTTATGGTCTAAAAAGGATGTGCTGTGCAATGACTGTTGGAAGCTTCCATGTGTGTCTGTGTGTGTTTAAACAAAGTGGTTGCGTGGATGTTTTGTTGTTGTTTGCTTTAATGTTTTAATGTTAAGAAAGGATTTAAACCTTGGAAGGAACCATGTGCTCTTTCCTTTGTCTTGAAGTAGAAATTATGAGTTAGTTGAGAAGTTAAGAGGAGAAAATAAGTAATTTTGTGGAAAGGTAGAAAAGCAGGAACAAAAGAATGAGGTAAATATACTGTCTATGAGTCAGTTTAAAGTATATCAAGTCAGTGAAATACAGTATTAAGGTCCGCAGAATATCGCAATTTACAAACATCAGATAGTTTAGTATTCTGTAACCGGTTAAAATGATGTACTGCCGTCGGAATTTCATGAGCCATCTATTGTTCAAGGTTTGTCAAATATAAAAACACTGCAAAGCTTAAAATTGAGCCAGTTAAGAATCAAACCAAAATGTTTTTAATCAAATAACTAGTATGTATTGTACCTACTTTGATTTTGATTCGACGCCTGTTATTTTCCTAGAGTGCGGGGGCTTTGATCTGGAGCTCAGTTTAAAAATGGAAACTGCTTGAATTAAAAGGGTTTGGATATCACGGTTATTATACAGTACAGCACTGCCATTTAGACCTGAGAATAAAATCAAACCCTGAAAAGCCTTAACCAACTTTGGATGACATATTTATATACAATAATATTGTGTATCAAATTAGAGATATAATGTAAGAGTACATCATATAAAGATCGGAGCTGTATGGCATGTGATTTTAATGGGGAAAGCGATGTCTTTTGATAAGATTACATACAAATGAATGGATGTCCAGCTGCAGCCAAAAAAAAAAGCCAGTACAAAGTGTTATTTAATTCACACTAAGCTTTCTATGGAAGGGGAATATATAGTTAAATGTATAATGCATTAGCTAAAGCCATACAAACATCGGGGAAAATGTGGACAGAGGTATTGCCCACTATACTAATGAGATTAAGAGCTACCACAAACCGGACAACCGGATTAACCCCTTATGAACTAATGACAGGACGGGCGATACAATTACCCGAAAGCATCATAACACGTGGGACCGATATAGGTCCACTAAAAGATAAAATCAGGAGATATGCTTTGGAACTGAGCACCCAACTAAAAGGGATGCGCAAATTGGTAAAAGACAATCAGGAAATAAAAGACGCAGAGAGAGAGCTTGAAATGCTCCCTGACGTCCCAACAGCGGGAAGTCGCGTCCGAGTGAAAACATTACCTGACAAACCAGGGTTTGCACCAAAATGGAATGGGCCACATGAAATTATAATTAGTGGAGACACCTGTGCCTGTATAGACATAAGAGGGAAAGGGGTCTGGAAACACTGGACACAGCTAAAAATATACAAGGGGACAAATAAGTAATTAAATTGATGAACTAACAGAACTGCTTTCCTCAACACAGGCAAAGACTGCAAGCAAGAACGACTGGCGCACGCGGGTTGATAGATAATATAACTCGTAAAGATTATATGAATTACAGTGTTAGGTTTGATATTTGATCATTGCGAATATGTATGTAATCGTGTATGTAACTGTACTACTTTGCGTTGTCGCGACTGTAAATTTAACTGGATTGGAGGATAACTTGTTTTACAAAGCTCACATACATTTACACGGGAATCGAACTGTATGTTACCCGTTAACACAATCTGTAGAAGCCCTATTTGTAGCCACCCCTGGGTGGACCCCTCATGACTTATATACTGTAGATGCACCAGATACGACCTGTAAGGGACAAATTGGCAAATATAAAAGAGGTTTACAGGGGAGATGTGTGGTACTTGTAAACCCCACAGATCCTGTGTGCAGGGAGTTCCAACAGGTGGGAGGAAAAGCTTGTTCAGATACTGCAAGCTATCCGCTTTGTTTTACGGGGCAGGGATGGGGATGTGCCTATGCCTTGGTCCCCAAGAATGATTCCTGCGTACAGACGCAGTGTGTCCGTCAACATTGTTGGGTTAATAAGGGACAGTTTACTTGCACTTGTGATGAACAGAAACGTCTGAATATAACCGCGGGAAGACAGCTTATTTGCGGACAATGCAATGGAACTCACGTAAGCTCAGCCAAATGGACATACCCATTTGATACTTACCAGGTGGTGGGATCAAACGGGGAGTCAAGTAAACCGAACAATTGGCAATATGAACACACTCATAATCAAGACACTAAATGTTACCGGGCGAAGAAGGGATATGTGTTCCTCTTCAATGGTACTTACATGACAGAAACACCAAACCTCCCAAACCGTTTTGCAGTAAGAACAATCAGACCACTGACTGTTCCATGCCCTCAGAAGGGGCATATTCAGAGGAGAATAGTAACTCGGGCTATTAGCAAAGAATTCTGCGCTGACTGGGAAGCCCCGGGCACAATGGGATCCTCACTGGGACATGGGTTCCTTGGAGCCTTATCTCTGGGGGGGAGGGGACAGTAGGAGTGATTAGTGCAAAGAATAGGAATCATATTGTTTGTGGACTAACAGTCCTGAGAAACAGCACTTCAAAAGCACTGGAGGCTGTTAACCAAGAAATAGCCGAACTGAGACTATATGCACAACAGACACGATAAACAGTGGACTATCAGTTAGCACAACAAGGGGGAGTGTGTACAATTATAGGCAATAAATGCATAACCCATGTCACAGATGAGTCCTATAACATTACACAGGTCATCAATAGCATCAGAGAACAACTTGATAGCTTCAGACAGGGACCCAAGAAAGGAAGTAACTGGCTGGAATGGCTAGTGGGGGGGTCCTGGGAATCTTACTTATTACATGGATTGGTCACAGTCATTTCCATTGTAATTGTCTGCTGTCTCATTGTTGGATGCCTAAAAAGCTGTTGCAAGGTGATGGTGACCAGAATTGTGCCAGGAGCCAGTGTCTCCATCGAGGAAGAACCCCTGATGAAGATCCCCGCAGACATCAGAAGAAACAAAGAAGGAAAGAAGAACAACAAAGAATTATACATATAAAAATTGTTGGTCTAGAGATTATTAAACTCATAATCCGACCAGAAGTGGGGACTGAAGTGGGAAAAAATATACAGATGATACACTTTAAAAAAATAACTGCCTGGCACACAAACAGTCACCTGGGAAAGAGACATTAAACAGGCACTGACTTTCAGTACAGACAGCCACCTGAGATTAAAACATAAAGGACAGACAGCTATTTAAAGTTAAACATGCAGGAATCAGATCCTCCAGGAAGCCAGCCAGGGCTTGAGGCACTCTTTAGGATAAGGACAATAGGGTTGGATAACGAGATTAGCTACAGGTAGGATCGGGAATACATAACTGCAGGAAAACCAATTACTGTAAATTGCTGTATGAATAGACTGAAACTAAAACCATTGATGGCCACTGACGTAGGAAATGTATCCATTCATAGTGCGATGCTAACATGCTTATGTCTGAATCTGCCTGTATTTGTCTATAACGATGTGTTAACAATCGATCACCTACTTGATTACAACGATGTGATAATGGCTAGATGTCTGGTCCATCTATTGTGTAAAGGGTACAAAGACGGGCTGCTCCTATTGTCTCATTGAGAGAAGGTTTTGCTGCTTGTTAGTGCCTTTTCTCCACGAAGGTTCGTTAAAATAAAACAGTATTCTTGAAACCTTCAAGCCTGACTCAGTGGTACATTTCCCACAACACTACCATTAACTGAGTAAGTCCTGCCCTGGTTCAATCTACCAAAATGCATCACCTCGCATTTGTCTAAATTAATCTCCATCTGCCATTCGTCAGCCCACTGGCCCAATTGATCAAGATCCCGTTGCAGTTGAACATAACTTTCTTCACTGTCCACCATGCCACCAATCTTAGAGAGAGACAGAGAGAGAAAAGCTCGCAGTTATTGATCAAGAGAGAGGGAGTTTGTGTTGGAGAGACAGAGCAAGAGACAAGTGGCAGACAGACAGGGGAACAGAAAGATATAGACAATGCCATTTCCCCACTAATTTCCATTGATACTCACATTTTGAAATGCAACTTTTTCTTTCTCAAATAACTGTCTCTCTCTCTCTCTCTCCTGATGTGAACTAAGTGTAGCAAAGTAATCTGACCAGCAGTTCCTGTCGAAATGTCATGCAAGTGGCTTGGGGGGGAGGTGGGGGGGGATGTGGTGGTGGTGGTGGGAGGTGAGATATTAGTTAAAGTCCACTGTAGGACTTGTAAGAACGACAGAGAAACAGCTCATGGGAGCAAACTAACAAAACAGGTTAACCACAGGCTCCAGCTTGCTGAGCCCGGCTGGGGTGCCAGTCTAGCTGAGTACATGATAATGTTCTCTTTTGCACTAACAAATGGCGTAGCCTAAAGACATTATGCTTCTGTTCTGATGGGTGGGGATTCTAAATAGTAAATGTGTATTTTAATAGGATGTTCTTTCTTATGCAGCAATTCCTGTAACTACTCGTTTTTGATTGAATCGGGTGATGTGTGGTTAAAGCTTGTTTGAAATCACATCTACCTGATGGGATTGTGAGCTGTATAAAAGGGGTCAGCCTTGTTGATTCGTGTGCTTTTTACTAACTGACTTCCAGCACTGAGTGGAAGTTGAGTAGCAAAGGTGAGCCAGCCTGCATATGTATGTTGGAGAGGATTCTTAGAGACAGGATGTATGTGCATTTAGAACGGAACAATCTCATTAGTGACAGACAGCATGGTTTTGTAAGAGGGAGGTCGTGCCTTACAAATTTGGTGGAGTTTTTTGAGGAAGTGACAAAAACGGTTGATGAAGGAAGGGCCGTGGATGTCGTCTATATGGATTTCAGTAAGGCATTTGACAAAGTCCCACATGGCAGGTTGGTTAAGAAGGTTAAGGCTCATGGGATACAAGGAGAAGTGGCTAGATGGGTGGAGAACTGGCTTGGCCATAGGAAGAAGTTTAACAACACCAGGTTAAAGTCCAACAGGTTTATTTGGTAGCAAAAGCCACACAAGCTTTCGGAGCTCTAAGCCCCTTCTTCAGGTGAGTGGGAATTCTGTTCACAAACAGAGCTTATAAAGACACAGACTCAATTTACATGAATAATGGTTGGAATGCGAATACTTACAACAATCAAGTCTTTAAGAGACGAAACAATGTGAGTGGAGAGAGCATCAAGACAGGCTAAAAAGATGTGTATTGTCTCCAGACAAGACAGCCAGTGAAACTCTGCAGGTCCAGCAGAGTTTCACTGGCTGTCTTGTCTGGAGACAATACACATCTTTTTAGCCTGTCTTGATGCTCTCTCCACTCACATTGTTTTGTCTCTTAAAGACTTGATTAGTTGTAAGTATTCGCATTCCAACCATTATTCATGTAAATTGAGTCTGTGTCTTTATAAGCTCTGTTTGTGAACAGAATTCCCACTCACCTTAAGAAGGGGCTTAGAGCTCCGAAAGCCTGTGTGGCTTTTGCTACCAAATAAACCTGTTGGACTTTAACCTGGTGTTGTTAAACTTCTTACTGTGTTTACCCCAGTCCAACGCCGGCATCTCCACATCTTGGCCATAGAAGACAGAGGGTAGTGGTCGAAGGGTCTTTTTCCGGCTGGAGGTCTGTGACCAGTGGTGTTCCGCAGGGCTCTGTACTGGGACCTCTGCTATTTGTGATATATATAAATGATTTGGAAGAAGGTGTAACTGGTGTAATCAGCCAGTTTGCGGATGACACGAAGATGGCTGGACTTGCGGATAGTGAAGAGCATTGTCGGGCAATACAGCAGGATATAGATAGGCTGGAAAATTGGGCGGAGAGGTGGCAGATGGAGTTTAATCCGGATAAATGCGAAGTGATACATTTTGGAAGAAATAACGTAGGGAGGAGTTATACAATAAATGGCAGAGTCATCAGGAGTATAGAAACACAGAGGGACCTAGGTGTGCAAGTCCACAAATCCTTGAAGGTGGCAACACAGGTGGAGAAGTGGTGAAGAAGGCATATGGTATGCTTGCCTTTACAGGACGGGGTATAGAGTATAAAAGCTGGAGTCTGATGATGCAGCTGTATAGAACGCTGGTTAGGCCACATTTGGAGTACTGCGTCCAGTTCTGGTCGCCGCACTACCAGAAGGACGTGGAGGCGTTAGAGAGAGTGCAGAGAAGGTTTACCAGGATGTTGCCTGGTATGGAGGGTCTTAGCTATGAGGAGAGATTGGGTAAACTGGGGTTGTTCTCCCTGGAAAGACGGAGAATGAGGGGGGATCTAATAGAGGTGTACAAGATTATGAAGGGGATAGATAGGATGAACGGTGGGAAGCTTTTTCCCAGATCAGAAGTGACGTTCACGAGGGGTCACGGGCTCAAGGTGAGAGGGGCGAAGTATAACTCAGATATTAGAGGGATGTTTTTTACACAGAGGGTGGTGGGGGCCTGGAATGCGCTGCCAAGTCGGGTGGTGGAGGCAGGCACGCTGACATCGTTTAAGACTTACCTGGATAGTCACATGAGCAGCCTGGGAATGGAGGGATACAAACGATTGGTCTAGTTGGACCAAGGAGCGGCACAGGCTTGGAGGGCCGAAGGGCCTGTTTCCTGTGCTGTACTGTTCTTTGACAAATAAAGAACTTTGATTCTAACAACGGTTGGTGCTTGCCTTTGTATCAAGGACGGAAGAGTCGCGAAAAACGTACTTAACACAGGGGTATGGAGGATGGGCATTGAGTGGGGTGTGGGGGGGGGGAAGACAGAGTAAGAACAATAATCCAACCAATTATCAGCAATCCTGCATCGAGCAGGATATTCCTCAAAATGTGCTGCGTGAAGGGAGGAGGAAGAGAAAGATTTTTGGGGTGGGACAGAGAAAGGACATGTCCCCTTTTCTTCGTGCTCTGCCACTTCTCTTTCACCTCACGTCCAACCCCTGTTGCTCCCCGTCTTGCCTTGTTGCCTTGCTGTCTTCTGGTCTCCTGGACCTTTTTCTTCTTATATATTATTCGTGTTAGTTTTTTCTTGTGTGGGGTGGTGAATGGGATGTACCCCCGTGTGGCGAAAGAGAAAAAGAAGGTGGGGAGGGGGAAGAACAAAGAAAAACAGGGTGATGGTCTGCTTCTGTTATATTTTAGGTGGTTGGTGGGGTGGGGAATGGTTGTTGAGGTGGTGTGTGTTAGGAGGAGAGGGCTGCTAGGTTGGGGGTTTGTGTGTTTCTGGGGGCTGGGATGGATGTCCAAGTGTTGTGTGTGTGTTGGAGAGTTGTTTTGGGGGGTTTCTTGGCTGGGGAGGTTTTGTGTCTGTTGCTGGGTCAGATTGTGTTTTTTTTGGGGGTGTGGGAAGGTTTGTTCGAAGGTGGGCTGCTGAGGGGGTAGTAGGTGGGCTGCGGGGTGGGAGTGGGTATGAGGTCAGGCAGTGGGGGAAGAAAAGTCCTGGGGGTTTCCTGATAGGGATGTTGGTGGGTAGGTTGTTGGTTGAAGGGTGGTTTGTTGTCCTCCCCTGTCTTGGTGCTTTTGGTCTCCCATGCATTCCTGTTAGGGTGGGTGCTGTGAGCGGGCTCCCAGAGCTGGTGGGATGGGGTGACTCTTTATTCTTTGTGGGTGTTTTATGTTGTGGTGGGCAGGGTGTCATGGTGTGGATTCGGGTAGTATGTATTGGATTGGTGTGGCGGTACTAGTTGGTGGAGCAAGTTGGTATAGGAACATTCGGATGGTTTATGGGTTTGGTATGAGGATAAGTTTTTTGCTGGCAGTGCAAAAATTACTTCATTGAAATTTGCTTATTTCTTTCTTTATTAATTAATTAGTGTCCCCAGTAGGCTTACATTAGCAATAGAATTAAGTTACTGTGGAAGGGTACACCAAGGGGGAGTTTAATATGGCCAATTCACTTAACTAGCACATCTTTGGAATACAAGACGAAACTGGAGCACTCGGAGGAAACCCACGCAAGCACGGGGAGAATGTGCAAACTCCACACAGGTAGACTTTTTGGGGTTGGACAGAGAGAAGATATATCCCCTTTTTTTCATGCTCTGCCACTTTTCTTGCAGCTCACATCCAACCCTTGTTGCTCCCTGTGATGCCTTGACCTTATATTTTGGCTTGTTGTCTTCTGGTTTCCTGGACCTTTTCCATTTTTTCATATATTCTTACTCCTGTTAGTTTTTTCTTGTGCAGGGTGGTGAATAGGGGGGGACGCTCGTGTTGGGAGGGGGGGGGGAGAAACGGGGGTTGTGGGGAGAGGGGAAGAGGAGAACAGGATGATGGTCTGGTTCTGCCACATTTCAGGTAGTTGGGGGGAGGTGGTGTGTGTTGGGGGAGGGGGCTGTTAAGTTGGGGTTTATTTGTTTCTGGGGTTGGGGTGGGTGTCAAGGTAGTGTGTGTGTTGAAGAGTTTTTTGGGGGGTTTCCTGGCTGGGGAGGTTTTGTGTCCATTGCTGAGTTAGACTCCAGTTTTTTCAGGGGGCGGGGTGGTAGCAGGTGGGCTATGGGGCGGAGGGGGGGATGTGGTGTGGTGGGGGGAAGAGAGAGTAAGACCAATAATCCAATCAATTATCAGCAATCCCACATCGAGCAGCTAAATATTGCCTCAAGACATTCTTCAAAATGTGCTGCATAAAGGGAGGAGGGAGAGGGAGGGGAGGGGAGGGAGGGGACATGTTCAGCAGAGAAGGGGGGGAATTGGCTCCAGGCAGCTGAAGGCACGGCCGCCAATGCTGGAGCGATGGGAATCGGGGGAACTCAAGAGGCTGCAACTGGAGGAGCACAGAGATCTCGGATGCTGGTAGAGACTTGAGTAGGTTACAGATATGGAGTGGATGGTAGGGATTGGAGGGTTTCAGAGATAGGGAGGGTTGTAGAGGCTGGAGGAGGTTACAGAGATAGGGAGCGTTGTAGGGGCTGGAGGAGGTTACAGAGATAGGGAGGGTTGGAGGGGCTGGAGGAGGTTACAGAGATAGGGAGCATTGTTGGGACTGGAGGAGGTTACAGAGATAGAGAGGGTTGTAGGGGCTTCAGGAGGTTACAGAGATAGGGAGGGTTGTAGGGGCTGGAGGCAGTTATAGAGATTGGGAGGGTTGTAGAAGCTGGAGAAGGTTACAGAGATAGAGAGGGGTTAAGGGGCTGGAGGAGGTTACAGAGATAGGGAGGGTTGTAGGGACTGGGGGAGGTTACACAGCTAATAGAATCATAAACTCCCTACAGTACAGAAGGAGGCCATTCATCCCATCGAGTCTGTACCAACCACAATCCCATCCAGGCCCCATTCCCGTAAGCCTGCCCATTTACCCTGCTAGTGTGGTGAATCAACCTAATCCGCACATCTTTGGATGGTGAGAGGAAACCAGAGCATCCGGAGGAAACCCACGCAGACACGGAGAGATCATGCAAATTCCACACAGTGGACCCGAGGCAGAAATTGAACCCGAGTCTCTGGCACTATGAGGCAGCAGTGCTAACCACTTTGCCACCCATAAGGAGGGTTGTGGGGCTGGAGGAGATTACAGAGATAGGGAGGGTTAGATATAGAAACATAGAAACTAGAAGCGTGAATAGGCCATTCATTTTGATCAATGCTGATCATCTAATTCAATATCCTGATGCCCCCTTCCTCCCATAGCCCTTTAGAGCGATATCTGATTTCTTCTTGAAATCAGACAATGTTTGGCCTTAACTACATTCAGTGGTAGTGAATTCCGCACATTCACCACCCTCTGGGTGAAGAAATTTCTCCTCACCTCAGTTCTAAAATGTTTACCCCTTATCCTCAAACTATGAGGATAGTTACCAGAATGTAGAAAACAATAGATCTGAGCCGCTGAGACATCTCTGTTCTGGACTCCCCCACCATTGGGAACACTCTTTCTGAATCTACCCTGTTCGAATTTTATAAATTTCTATGAGATTCCCTCTCACTCTTCTAAACTCCAGTGAATATAATTCTAACCGACTTCATCTCTCCGCATATGACAGACCTGCCATCCCAGGAATCAGCCTGGTAAACCTTCACTGTACTTCCTCTATAGCAAGGACATTTTTCCTCAGATAAGGACACCAAAACTGCACACAATACTCCAAGGGTGACCTCACTAACACCTGATACAATTGCAGCAAAACATCCCTCTCCCTATACACAATCCTCTCGCTATGAAGGCCAACTTACCATTTGCCTTCTTTACTGCCTGCTGTACCTGCGCACTTACTTTCAGCGACTGATGCACGAGGACTCCAAGGCCTTGTTGAGTATCCACCTCTCTCAATTTACACCCATTCAAGTAATAATCTGTCTTCCTATTATTGCTATCGAAGTGGAGAACCTCACATTTATCCACGTTATACTGCATCTGCCATGCAGATCCCACACACTCAGCCTGTCCAAATCATGCTGAAGCATCTCTGCATCCCCCTCACAGCTCACCCTCCCACCCAACTTTGTATCATCTGCAAATTTGGAGATAATACATCCAGTTCCCTCTTCCAAATCATTAATATATAATGTGAACAGTTGGGGTCCTCGCACAGATCCCTGTGGAACCCAAGTAGTCACTGACAGCCAATCAGTAAAAGACTCATTTATGCCAACTCTTTGCTTCCTATCTGCTAACCAGCTTTCTATCCATCTCAAGACATTACCTGCAAACCCATGTGCTTTAACTTCACATAGTGGTCTATTATGTGAGACCTTGTCGAAAGCCTTCTGAAATTCTAAATAAACCACATCTACTGGTTCTCCTTGGTCAACTCTAACTAGTTACATCCTCAAAAAATTCCAAAAGATTTGTCAAGCATGATTTCCCTTCTGTAAATCCATGCTGACTTTGTCTGATTATACCACTGCCTTCCAAATGCCAAGTTATGAAATCCTTGACTTGTAGGGCCTGGAGAAGATTAATTCATATTGTGGCACCTCTCAATACTGATAGTCTGACAGACAAAGACTAGAAATCAGCAGATATTATATAAAATATATAAATTTTTATGAAGGGCTCAGTGTACCCGCTGACAGATTCTGTATGAAGTGAGAACTGGAACAGTATTAAGGAAGAGCTAGTATGGGTACAGTGGATCAAATGGCCTCCTCCCAATAACCAAAGGCAGCTCTCACAGAGGTGATTCAGTGGCTCAGATCTCATTTTTGCTACCTTCTGGTAAACATACAATTCTCAATGTTTATTCAAAGAAAGCGAGAGGCCCACTTCCTGTCCTCAAAATCACCTGCTAAATTTTCGCCAGCTAAGCTCAAGAGCAGAAACACAACTGCTCAGAGTTACCAGTAAATTCCCGCCCAGCCATTCAGCAAGTTAGGTTCCCTCAAGCAACCACACTGGGAACCAGCTGCATATTAGATCAGATTCAACACAGCTCTCCCTCAGCACTCCCCTCACAGCACAGGGGAGCCAGGTTCAATTCCTGACCTCGGGTCACTGTCTGTGTGGAGTTTGCACATTCACCCCGTGTCTGCGTCGGTTTCCTCCAGGTGCTCTGGTTTCCTTTCACAGACCAACTGCAACGTTGTCATCAAATGAGCAAAGGAGGGGCCATCGTCATACTGAACAGAACGGATTACTGCAAAGAAGTGTACCGACAACTGAACAACGAGGAACACTACAGACAGTTACCGCAGAGCCGACCAAAGAACACACCCATCAACTTAACAGACTGATCAAGACCTTTGATCCGGACCTTCAGAGCACCCTCCGTGCTCTCATCCCACATACTCCCCGCATTGGAGATCTCTGCTGCCTCCCGAAGATACACAAGGCAAACACACCCGGCCGTTCCATCGTATCAGGCAATGGGACCCTGTGCGAGAACCTCTCCGGTTACTTCGAGGGCATCCTGAAACCCATTGTACAAAGAACCCCCAGCTTTCGTCGCAACACTACGGACTTCCTGCAGAAACTCAGCACACATGAAGCAGTTGAACCAGGAGCACTCCTCGTCACAATGGATGTCTCGGCACTCTACACCAGCATCCCCCATGATGATGGCATTGCTGCAACTGCCTCAGTACTCAACACCGACAACTGCCAGTTTCCAGATCCAATTTTACAACTCATCCGCTTCATCCTGGACCACAATGTCTTCACCTTCAACAACCAGTTCTTCATCCAGACACACGGAACAGCCATGGGGACCAAATTCAAACCTCAATATGCCAACATCTTCAAGCACAGGTTCGAACAAGACCTCTTCACCGCACAGGACCTTCAACCGATGCTATACACTAGATACATCGATGACATTTTCTTCCTTTGGACTCATGGTGAACAATCACTGAAGCAACTGTATGATGACATCAACAAGTTCCATCCCACCATCAGACTCACCATGGACTACTCTCTGGAATCGGTTGCATTCTTGGACACACACATCTCCATTAAGGACGGTCACCTCAGCACTTCACTGTACCACAAGCCCACGGATAACCTCACGATGCTCCACTTCCCACCCTAAACACGTTAAAGAAGCCATCCCCTACGGACAAGCCCCCCCCCCCCCCCCCCCCATACACACAGGATCTGCTCAGATGAGGAGGATCGCAACAGACACCTACAGACGCTGAAAGATGTCCTCATAAGAACAGGATATGGTGCTCGACTCATCGATCGACATTTCCGACGCGCCACAGTGAAAAACTGCACCGACCTCCTCAGAAGACAAACACGGGACACAGTGGACAGAGTACCCTTCGTCGTCCAGTACTTCCCTGGAGTGGAGAAGCTATGACATTTTCTCCAGAGCCTTCAGCATGTCATTGATGAAGACGAACATCTCTCCAAGGCCATCCCCACACCCCCACTTCTTGCCTTCAAACAACTGCACAACCTCAAACAGACCATTGTCCACAGCAAACTACCCAGCCTTCAGGAGAACAGTGACCACGACACCACACAACCCTGCCACAGCAACCTCTGCAAGACGTGCCAGATCATCGACACAGATGCCATCATCTCACGTGAGAACAGCATCCACCAGGTACACGGTACATACACTTGCAACTCGGCCAACGTTGTCTACCTGATACGCTGCAGGAAAGGATGTCCCGAGGCATGGTACATTGGGGAGACCATGCAGACGCTACAACAATGGATGAATCAACACCTCTCGACAATCACCAGGCAAGACTGTTCTCTTCCTGTTGGGAAACACTTCAGCAGTCACGGGCATTCGGCCTCTGATATTTGGGTAAGCGTTCTCCAAGGCAGCCTTCACGACACACGACAGCGCAGAGTCGCTGAGCAGAGACTGATAGCCAAGTTCCGCACACATGAGGACGGCCTCAACCGGGATCTTGGGTTCATGTCACACTATCTGTAATCTCCACGACTTGCCTGGACTTGCAAAATCTCACTAACTGTCCTGTCTGGAGACAACACACATCTCTTTAACCTGTGCTTAACGCTCTCTCCACTCACATTGTCTGTACCTTTAAGACTTGATTACCTGTGAAGACTTGCATTCCAACCATTATTCTGTAAATTGAGTTTGTGTCTTTATATGCCCTGTTTGTGAACAGAGCTCCCACTCACCTGAAGACGGGGCTTAAAGCTCCGAAAGCTTGTGTGGCTTTTGCTACCAAATAAACCTGTTGGACTTTAACCTGGTGTTGTGAGATTTCTTACTTCCTTTCACAGTCCAAAGATGTGCAGGTTAGGTAGATTGGCCATGCTAAATTGACCCTGGTGCCAGGGAGATTAGCAGGGTAAATGTGAGGGGTTAAGGGAATAGGGCCTCGGTGGGATCGTGGTTGGTACAGACTCGGTGGGACAACGGCCTCCTTCTGTACTGCAGGGATTCCACTCTCTGCTATTCTATATTCCATATACTGACACTTTGACAGTACAGCATTCCTCAGCACTGATCCTCTGACAGTGCAGCACTCCCTCAGTACTGACCCTCTGACAGTGCAGCGCTCCCTCAGTACTGACCCTCTGACAGTGCAGCACTCCCTCAGTACTGACCCTCTGACAGTGCAGCACTCCCACAGTACTGACCCTCCGACAGTGCAGCACTCCCTCAGTACTGACCCTCTGACAGTGCAGCGCTCCCTCAGTACTGACCCTCTGACAGTGCAGCACTCCCTCAGTACTGACCCTCCGACAGTGCAGCACTCCCTCAGTACTGACACTCTGACAGTGCAGCGCTCCCTCAGTACTGACCCTCTGACAGTACAGCATTCCTCAGCACTGATCCTCTGACAGTGCAGCACTCCCTCAGTACTGACCCTCTGACAGTGCTGCACTCCCTCAGTACTGACCCTCTGACAGTGCAGCACTCCCTCAGTACTGACCCTCTGACAGTGCAGCACTCCCTCAGTACTGACCCTCTGACAGTGCAGCACTCCCCCAGTACTGAACCTCTGACAGTGCAGCACTCGCTCAGTCCTGACCCCCCCCCCCCCCAACAGTGCAGCACTCCCTCAGTACTGAGATGCTGTCAGTGCAGCGCTCCCTCAGTACCTACCCTCTGATAGTGCAGCACTCCCTCAAAACTGACTCTTTGACACTGCAGCACTCCCTCAGAACTGACCCCGACAGTTCAACACTTGCCCCGTACTGATTCTCTGACAGTGCTGCACTCCCTCAGAACCTATCCTGACAGTGCTGAAAGCCCTGTGTTGACCCTCCAACTGTACAGCACTCCCTCAGTACTGACCCTCTTACAGTGCAGCACTCCCTCAATACTGACCCTCTGACAGTGCAGCACTCCCTCAATACTGACCCTCTGACAGTGCAGCACTCCCTCAGCACTGACCCTCTGACAGTGCAGCACTCCCTCAGCACTGACCCTCTGACAGTGCAGCACTCCCTCAGTACTGACCCTCTGACAGTGCAGCACTCCCTCAGTACTGACCCTCTGACAGTGCAGCACTCCCTCAGTACTGACCCTCTGACAGTGCAGCACTCCCTCAGTACTGACTCTCTGACAGTGCAGCGCTCCCTCAGTACTGACCCTCTGACAGTGCAGCACTCCCTCAGTACTGACCCTCTGACAGTGCAGCGCTCCCTCAGTACTGACCCTCTGACAGTGCAGCGCTCCCTCAGTACTGACCCTCTGACAGTGCAGCACTCTCTCAGTACTGACCCTCTGACAGTGCAGCACTCCCTCAGTACTGACCCTCTGACAGTGCAGCACTCCCTCAGTACTGACCCTCTGACAGTGCAGCACTCCCTCAGTACTGACCCTCTGACAGTGCAGCATTCCCTCAGTACTGAGCCTCTGACAGTGCAGCGCTCCCTCAGTACTGACCCTCTGACAGTGCAGCGCTCCCTCAGTACTGACCCTCTGACAGTGCAGCGCTCCCTCAGTACTGACCCTCTGACAGTGCAGCACTCCCTCAGTACTGAGCCTCTGACAGTGCAGCACTCCCTCAGTACTGAGCCTCTGACAGTGCAGCACTCCCTCAGTACGAACCCTCTGACAGTGCAGCACTCCCTCAGTACTGAGCCTGACAGTGCAGCACTCCCTCAGTACTGACCCTCTGACAGTGCAGCACTCCCTCAGTACTGAGCCTCTGACAGTGCAGCACTCCCTCAGTACTGAGCCTCTGACAGTGCAGCACTCCCTCAGTATTGACCCTCTGACAGTGCAGCACTCCCTCAGTACTGAGCCTCTGACAGTGCAGCACTCCCTCAGTACTGAGCCTCTGACAGTGCAGCACTCCCTCAGTACTGACCCTCTGACAGTGCAGCACTCCCTCAGAACTGAGCCTCTGACAGTGCAGCACTCCCTCAGTACTGACCCTCTGACAGTGCAGCACTCCCTCAGTACTGAGCCTCTGACAGTGCAGCACTCCCTCAGCACTGACCCTCTGACAGTGCAGCACTCCATCAGCACTGACCCTCTGACAGTGCAGCACTCCCTCAGTACTGAGCCTCTGACAGTGCAGCACTCCCTCAGTACTGACCCTCTGACAGTGCAGCACTCCCTCAGTACTGACCCTCTGACAGTGCAGCACTCCCTCAGTACTGAGCCTCTGACAGTGCAGCACTCCCTCAGTACTGAGCCTCTGACAGTGCAGCACTCCCTCAGCACTGACCCTCTGACAGTGCAGCACTCCCTCAGTACTGACCCTCTGACAGTGCAGCGCTCCCTCAGTACTGACCCTCTGACAGTGCAGCGCTCCCTCAGTACTGACCCTCTGACAGTGCAGCGCTCCCTCAGTACTGACCCTCTGACAGTGCAGCACTCCCTCAGTACTGAGCCTCTGACAGTGCAGCACTCCCTCAGTACTGACCCTCTGACAGTGCAGCACTCCCTCAGTACTGAGCCTCTGACAGTGCAGCACTCCCTCAGTACTGACCCTCTGACAGTGCAGCACTCCCTCAGTACTGAGCCTCTGACAGTGCAGCACTCCCTCAGTACTGACCCTCTGACAGTGCAGCACTCCCTCAGTACTGAGCCTCTGACAGTGCAGCACTCCCTGAGTACTGACCCTCTGACAGTGCAGCACTCCCTCAGTACTGAGCCTCTGACAGTGCAGCACTCCCTCAGCACTGACCCTCTGACAGTGCAGCACTCCCTCAGCACTGACCCTCTGACAGTGCAGCACTCCCTCAGTACTGATCCTCTGACAGTGCAGCACTCCCTCAGTACTGAGCCTCTGACAGTGCAGCACTCCCTCAGTACTGACCCTCTGACAGTGCAGCACTCCCTCAGTACTGACCCTCTGACAGTGCAGCACTCCCCCAGTACTGAACCTCTGACAGTGCAGCACTCGCTCAGTCCTGACCCCCCCCCCAACAGTGCAGCACTCCCTCAGTACTGAGATGCTGTCAGTGCAGCGCTCCCTCAGTACCTACCCTCTGATAGTGCAGCACTCCCTCAAAACTGACTCTTTGACACTGCAGCACTCCCTCAGAACTGACCCCGACAATTCAACACTTGCCCCGTACTGATTCTCTGACAGTGCTGCACTCCCTCAGAACCTATCCTGACAGTGCTGAAAGCCCTGTGTTGACCCTCCAACTGTACAGCACTCCCTCAGTACTGACCCTCTTACAGTGCAGCACTCCCTCAATACTGACCCTCTGACAGTGCAGCACTCCCTCAATACTGACCCTCTGACAGTGCAGCACTCCCTCAGCACTGACCCTCTGACAGTGCAGCACTCCCTCAGTACTGAGCCTCTGACAGTGCAGCACTCCCTCAGTACTGACCCTCTGACAGTGCAGCACTCCCTCAGTACTGACCCTCTGACAGTGCAGCACTCCCTCAGTACTGACCCTCTGACAGTGCAGCACTCCCTCAGTACTGACCCTCTGACAGTGTAGCACTCCCTCAGTACTGACTCTCTGACAGTGCAGCGTTCCCTCAGTACTGACCCTCTGACAGTGCAGCACTCCCTCAGCACTGACCCTCTGACAGTGCAGCACTCCCTCAGCACTGACCCTCTGACAGTGCAGCACTCCCTCAGTACTGACCCTCTGACAGTGCAGCACTCCCTCAGTACTGACCCTCTGACAGTGCAGCACTCCCTCAGTACTGACCCTCTGACAGTGCAGCACTCCCTCAGTACTGAGCCTCTGACAGTGCAGCACTCCCTCAGTACTGACCCTCTGACAGTGCAGCACTCCCTCAGTACTGACCCTCTGACAGTGCAGCACTCCCACAGTACTGATCTCTTCGGAGTACATGACATTTTTCACGAAGTTCACTGGAAGACCAGTGGTGATTAAGGGGCTGGCATGTTTCTGAGTTTCTCTGTCCAGCATTCATCCCTCAGTTAACATTACCAGGTCATTAAAACATTTGTTTGGGAGCCTCTTCTCCACTCACAGTTTGTTGTATTTCCTCTGGCACTAACCACACTTCAGGGCAGTATGCCATTGTCTCGACATTGTTTTGTGACACCCTTCTGTGCAAAACACACTTTGCAAACGGAAATCCATTGTAATCAAATGAACAGCATCTGAGAAATTGATCCCAAGATAAAATTGCACACATAAAATTAATACAACTAAAACTGCTTCTACGAGGTTACCACAGGTCAATAGCTAACAGGGACAAAGAACAGAATTGCATTGCATATTGAACTGGGGTAATTAACAATAGGGAAGTCATCATGACTTAGAACCACAACCCAGACCTCTTGCATATTGAATAGAGGGGCTCACACTTTGTAATGGGAGAGTTGTTATAGTCCAAAACCTATCAGGAGGTACTCAGCAAGAAGACATTATGATAGTGTATTCCCAAGTTTCAACCAGACTCCCTGCTATTAGCCATATCCTGAAAAGTCATATGTGCATCCAAGATAATTTGACCTAACCTCATTGGGTGCTATGAACCTCCCCACTAACCTGTCACGCCATTGGCTGAAAACCAGCAAACATTTGAAGGTGGAAGTGGGGGATAAAACAACCATTTTCAAGACCAACTCCTGTGACCAGTGTTGGCGCAAGAGGGCATGTGAGATCCACCTCCGTGCTGAGAGGCCCCCGAGCTCATCTATCACCGTGTGCTCAGTGAATTGAATCCAACAGCCCAATCGATTTCACCACACCGGCTGGTATCCATTTCTCAGGCAATTAGCCTAGTTTGAGGAATGTTAACTTAATTCATTGTACAAGAACTATTTTTTTAACCTGTGAGTGTGTAGTCGGGCAAACCCAGAGAGTGTGGGCTGCAACAGGAGAGGAATGAATGGAAAGGGTTAAACAGACAGCACTGTAGTATTCACACTTACTGCAGGCAGACACGACAAAATACCACATCACAGACAGCACAAACACAGTTGCACCCCAGGTGAGATCTTTCTGAGGCTACAGCAACAGTAAGAGATCAACCGCTTCTCGGCCTTTTGGCTAAGATCAAGTGTAGTATGGATCGCCTGCACTTGGTCGAGGTCATTAGGTTACGCTGAGGCTTCACATGTTTCATATGAAGCAATTTTTAAAAGCGGCATCTCGGCCTTTTGGCTAAGATGCAAATAAGCTCAAGTCTTGGAGGAGGATCCTCCCCCTTCTCCAGTCAGGTTGACTCATGTAGATCAGGCCCAGGACAGGGTGATTTTGGTCTCCCTTCCTGTCTTGTCAGCCTGGATCTGAAATGTCTCAACTTGTTGAGACTCTGAATTGGATTTGATTTGATTGAATTGGAAAAGTATATTTAAAAAAACAGTAAGAGATTAATAGCACTTAACGAGACTCCACAGTGTCTTGAGGAGCCATTGTGCCTCTGGAAACTAATCAAGTATCAGGGAAATGGGAACAATTAACACAATTGAAATCGGTTTGACAAAAGCAATGCTTTGATATTGTGGTAAGAAGTTTAACAACACCAGGTTAAAGTCCAACAGGTTTATTTGGTAGCAAAAGCCACACAAGCTTTCGAGGCTATGCAGACGCTGCGACAACGGATGAATGAACACCGCTCGACAATCACCAGGCAAGACTGTTCTCTTCCTGTTGGGGAGCACTTCAGCGGTCACGGGCATTCGGCCTCTGATATTCGGGTAAGCGTTCTCCAAGGCGGCCTTCGCGACACACGACAGCGCAGAGTCGCGGAGCAGAAACTGATAGCCAGGTTCCGCACACACAAGGACGGCCTCAACCGGGATATTGGGTTTATGTCACACTATTTCACATAAATATTTCTGCTTTTTTCCTCCTGAGTCTTTATCATGCGATCCTAGAATCAGAATTTATGTCACACTATTTGTAACTCCCACAGTTGCGTGGACCTGCAGAGTTTCACTGGCTGTCTTGTCTGGAGACAATACACATCTTTTTAGCCTGTCTTGATGCTCTCTCCACTCCCATTGTTTTGTTTCTTAAAGACTGGATTAGTTGTAAGTATTCGCATTCCAACCATTATTCATGTAAATTGAGTCTGTGTCTTATAAGTTCTGTTTGTGAACAGAATTCCCACTCACCTGAAGAAGGGGCTCAGAGCCTCGAAAGCTTGTGTGGCTTTTGCTACCAAATAAACCTGTTGGACTTTAACCTGGTGTTGTTAAACTTCTTACTGTGTTTACCCCAGTCCAACGCCGGCATCTCCACATCATTGATATTGTGAACAGGGAGGCAGGCTATGTCCAGAAAATGATTAAAATTAAAACATACATGACAATGGATCCGCATAATGTGATCGAAACAGAGCTGGAACCAATTCAAAGTTACAATATGATGACCTAATGTAAATGTAATACTTTGTAACATAAAGAAAAGGGTATAAGAATGTGTAAGAACCGATGATTAGCAGAGTAGCTCGGAAGCAAGTTGGAAATACAGCTCTGAGTCCTGCTCTCCCTCACGCATGTTGAGTAAAGCTGTTTTTGTTGAAATTCTATATGGTCTTGGAAGACTCCGTTCATTCATTCCCTCCAATAGAGTGTTTTAATAAAGCTACATTTGAACCATAATCCTTTGTCTGTCTCAAAGTAAAAGCACTCGAGTAATTTTGTGATAAACTGATTAAAGCGTCTGTATGGAATATTTCACAGACAACATTTGGCGTCCTGTGGGTGGGCTTCGATAAGAAGTGACCATCAGGCCCTCCAAACTCCAAACCAATTGAACCCAGGTATTTTGAAAAGTGAGGTGAACAAAGGGCAGTTTTGGAAACTAGGTTAGTAAGAGTGTGAGGCATGTTTCTGGCTCATTTTAGGCTTAGAGGGATTGGAACGGGAGGCTAGTGAAAACCCAATCCTAACGCCAGTCACAAACTCTGGAGAGCGAGAATAGAGAAAATGGCACAGTGCCCAGAGTGGGAAGCGGTACAGAGGAAATACCTAAACAAGTCGTCAAAGTGTGTCGAACACTGCAGTAAACCAATATCGGATCTTGGACCCGCAGGACATAAATGTTGGGAAAAAGCATGTACAGAACTAGGCAAGTGCTTCCAAGCTGAGCAAGGCTAAAGCCATAGCAAGCTGCACGGAGCAGCGACAAGAGAAAGATTGTGAGATTCTGAAGTTAATACAGGAGTGAGATGAGATGAAACAGCAGGTGGAGAAACTGAAGAGTAAATCAATGGAGCAGGAGCAGAGAAACCAGGTGAATTGGCTGCACATGGGCAGTTCCAGGCTCAGTGTGAAAAGGGTTTAGCCAAGAGGCACAGCGTGTGATCAGCGACCGCGGTAAAGCCCAAAAAGCTGCAGCTGCGTTATCTGAAAAATGCAAAAATCTACAGGTCGCCTCGAAGTCCTGCAGCGAGCAGTCAAAGAAAATGGAGCCCGTGCTGTAGACCGTTCTAAATACCAGCAGCAGATTGTTAAATTAAGACAGAATTGCAACATAATTAGAGATTGGAATGTGAAGAATGGTTGGAATGCAAGTCTTTACAGACTAATTATATTGCAATTGTGTCTTTGCCTATATATGCCGTGTTTGTGAACCTACCTCCATTCACCTATGAAGGAGCAGCGTTCCGAACGAAAGCTCGCGATTTCAAGTAAACCTGTTGGACTTTAACCTGGTGTTGTGAGACTTCTTACTGTGCCCACCCTAGTCCAACACTGGCATCTCCACATCACAAAAGAGTAACCAGGAAAAGAATAGGGCCTCTTAAGGATCAACAAGATCATCTATGAGCGGAGCCACAAGAGATGGGTGAGATCCTAAATGGATATTTCTCATCAGTATTTAATATTGAAAGGTATGGATGTTAGGGAACATGGGGAAATAAATAGTGATGTCTTGAGGAGTGTGCAAATTACAAAAAAGATGGTGCTGGAAGACTTAAAGTGCATCAAGTTAGATAAATCCCTGGGACCTGATGAAATGTATCCCAGGACGTTGTGGGAGGCGAGGGAGGAAATTGTTGGTCCCCTCGCAGAGATATTTGAATCATCGACAGCCACAGGTGAGGTACCAGAAGATTGGAGAGTGACAAATGTTATGCCTTTGTTTAAGAAGGGCTGCAAGGAAAAGCCTGGGAACTAGAAGCCAGTGAACCTAAAGCTGTTCAAAGGTATTATGAGAGACAGGATCTACAGGCATTTAGAGACGCAAGGAGTGATTAGGGGCTGTCAGCATGGCTTTGTGAATGGAAAATCATGTCTCACGAATTTGATTGAATTTTGTTTGAAGGGGTAACCAAGATGGAGGATGAGGGCAGTCAATGTTGTCTATATGACCTTTGACAAGGTACCACTTGGTAGGTTGTTGCATAAGGTTAAATCTCATGGGATCCAGAGTGAAGCAGCCAATTGGATACAAAATTGGCTTGATGACAGAAGGCAGAGGGTGGTTATAGATGGCTGTTTTTCAAACAGGAAGCCTGTGACCAGTGGTGTGCTGGGTCGGTGCTGGGTCCACTGTTATTTGTCATTTATATTGATGATTTGGATCGAATTTAGGAGGCATGGTTAGTAAGTCTGCAGATGACACCAAGATTGGTGGCATAGTGGACAGTGAAGGTGGTTATCTAGGATTGCAATGGGGTATTGATCAATTGGGCCAATGGGCTGATGAATGGCAGATGGAGTTTAATTTAGATCAATGTGAAGTAATGCATTTTGGTAGATCAAAGCAGGGCAGGACTTATTCAGTTAATGATAGGGCATTGGGGAGAGTTATAGAACAAAGAGATCTAGGGGTACAGGTTCATAACTCCTTGAAAATAGAGTCACAGGTGGACAGAGTGGTGAAGAAGGCATTCGACATGCTTCATTTCATTGGTTGGAACATTGAATACAGGAGTTGGGACGTCTTGATGAAGTTGTACAAGACATTGGTAAGGCTGTACTTGTAATACTGTGTGCAGTTCTGGTCACCCTATTATAGAAAGGATATTATTAAACTGGAAAGAGTGCAGAAAAGATTTACTAGGATGATACTGGGACTTGATGGTTTGAGTTACAAGGAGAGGCTGGATAGACTAGGACTTTTTTCCCTGGAGCGTAGAAGGCTTAGGGGGTGATCTTATAGAGGTCTATACAATAATGAGGGTCACAGATAAGGTAGATAGTCAACATCTTTTCCCCAAGGTAGGGGAGTCTAAAACTAGAGGGCATTGTTTAAGGTGAGAGGGGAGAGATACAAAAGGGTCCAGAGGGGCAATTTTGTCACACAGAGGATGGTGAGTGTCTGGAGGAGGTAGTAGTAGAGGCGGGAACAATTTTGTCTTTTAAAAAGCATTTAGACAGTTACATCAGTAAGATGGGTATAGAGGGATATGGGCTAAACACAGGCAATTGGGATTAGCTTAATGGTTAAAAACTGGGCAATATGGACAAGTTGGACCGAAGGGCCTGTTTCCATGCTGTAAACCTCTATGACTTTATGACTGGAATTTTACCATCTTGCCTACTCAAGGTTCATAAGATGTTGCCTAAGGCCAATGGACAATGCCATTCTGCGAGCCTCACCTGCCCGATTCTGGGGTGGGCGAGGCAGTACAGTTCCGGCCTCTGACTCAATTTGTGCCCTCTGATGATCCCCAGATGTTCTTTGAGAATAGCTGTCAGCAAAGAGTTTTACACAGGCTCGGTGACACAAAGGAAATAAAACTGATGTTAATGTGTTCTGCAGTGTGTTCTGCCTTACCCGATCCCCAGAACATAGGGAGAGGGGAGCTGCAGGATATGAAAAGCAGCAATTTTAGCAGCAGTCAGCTACAATACAGGAGATGCTGTGGAGAGTTTAAACAAATGCAGGCAAAAGGGGAAAACCCAAAGCATTGACTCGTCGCCAGTGGACTCATTTCACTGGAGTCTTTGGGGATTTGAACAGAGCATGGTTAGGGGGACAAAATCTCGGCAACTGGATCAGGATTTCAGCAACACATGCCACCAAAGAGTAGAAAGGCAGGTGAAAATTTCAATCCCGTGTTCAGGAGAATGGCCCGAGCTTGGGAGAAAGAGGTTCAGGAAACAGGCTAAGGCAGATAAGGGTGGAACATTGTTCCAAGTAAAAGGCCCAAACCCTGGTCCTGTATGGAGGAAAGGGGGGGAGGAGGGGGGAAACAGAGGAAAATGTAGAAGTCACCCACTCCCATATACTCCTGGTGCAGGGAGAAGCAGGGGTCAGCCCCAAGGGGATCCCAGGCAACAGCGGACGGGGCTCCAATTGTGGTCTAGCTGGCCACTGTCCCTGATAATGCAGAGCACCCCGCCAACACCCACACGATCAGGGATCAGAGCAGGGATACCAGACCATGCCAACCCTGAGAGTTGGAACCTGAGAGCCCCTCCTCCTGGTACCCTCAGCTGAATACAGAGCATGGGGCATGACGGTTCCAGGCAGCACCGATCTGGGTATGTGATGCAAGGTGGGACAGTGTAGGAAGTACCCTAGCGGATGGCGAGATAGGTAGGTCACCCTGTCGAATTCCTGTGGGACACGGGGGCGGGATCCTACACTACCCTGAATACATCCAGAGAAATCAGTGCAACAAGGCACACCAGGTGGGTTCACTGGACGTTTACAGGAGGGATCGGAGATGGAACTATTAGATTTAGGATAGGGGATATAGTGTGTCATTCCAGTGAACCTGCAGCCAGAAGCAGAGCGTACCCTCAGCTCCGATCTCATGCGTAAATGGAATTTGTCATTTGACCTGGAAAACTGTTGTGTTTGGCTGATGCCCCGAACAGATGAGGCACCGACAGCAGTAGCTACGCAGAGATATACAGACAGGTGTACAGTTGGGGAATAATGGATAAAACGCTGCAGATATGACCGATGACTTGGGAGCACAGGAGATCATTGCGAAAGACACATTTGCTTTGACAGAACACAAACATGACTATGGCCGCATGACAGTGAGGTAGTCGACAAGACCCTAGTCCTAACCCCAAAAACAGTATAGCTTTCCAAAACAAGCCGAGAGAGAGGTTGCTAAGGCAATCACCAACCTACAACAAGAGTCTTACAACTGATAGCTTCAACAAACAATTCACTGATTTGGCCGGTTAGAAAGCTGGACAGCTCTTGGAGACTAACAATTGACTATCGGGAACTGAATAAAACAACCCCACTAACAGTAGCAACCAGCCGTGTGACTATAAGGCAAGCTCCACAAACAAAATATTTCACCGTTTTGGTCCATCCTTTTAAATAAGCAGTGCCAATACAAAGTTGCCTTCACATTCCAAGGGCAACAGTACACATGGACCTGTTTTTCCTAAGGATTTCACAATTCTCTGTCCATTCCACCAAAGATTAGCCAAAGGGAGAAAAAGGGTTTTCATGACAGGAATGCCTGATTCAATATGTAGATGACCTCCTCCTAGGGGAACACCCAGGGGAACACTTAAAATTGCTAGATGAATTACTGACCCTCCTTACAATACTTGAATTAAAAGTCAATCCCAAAAAGGCCCAGATCATGAAACCCCGAGTCACATACTCAGGGACTATAATGACCCACAGCAAACAGGAGATTGAAACGAAGCAAAAACAGACAATCGCCCAATTGCCCCTGCTCACTACAGTCCTTTCTAGGATTGGTGGGATATTGTAGGAACCACAGTGATGGCTTTGCCACCAAAGCCTCCCCATTCCTAAAAAACGAATGCCCCATGGAATTGGATGGAGCAGCACACACAGGCTGTCTCCGAATAAAAACAAGCCCTGGAGAAGGCCCCAGCACTATAGGTGCCAGACCCACAATTCCCCAACACATTAGAAGTTGCCACCACGGATGCAGCACTGGCAGCCGCACTTCTCCAAGATTGCTATGGGCGACTCGAACCGGTGGCATCCGGTTACACAATGTGAACATTACACAAGTGAATCTGTGGAATTCCCTGCCCAGTGAAGCAGTTGAGGCTATCTCATTGAATGTTTTTAAGGCAAGGATAGATACATTTTTGAACAGTAAAGGAATTAAGGGTTATGGTGAGCGGGCGAGTAAGTGGAGCTGAGTCCACAAAAACATCAGCCATGATCTTATTGAATGGCGGAGCAGGCTCGAGGGGCCAGGTGGCCTACTCCTGCTCCCAGTTCTTATGTTACCTCATCATCCTCACAGTAAA
Source organism: Mustelus asterias (assembly GCF_964213995.1). NCBI lineage: Eukaryota > Metazoa > Chordata > Chondrichthyes > Carcharhiniformes > Triakidae > Mustelus > Mustelus asterias. The sequence goes on from NW_027590708.1 coordinate 96,940, forward strand.
ACTTGCCCGATGGAAGAAAGAACTACTACATGTTCAACCAACAGACTCAATGTGTATATTAGACTCTTTTGCACAGATTTGTAAACATTCGTTTTGTACGAGTCCACGAAAATACTGTACAAACCCGTTCTTATTTTTTACAATGTTTGAAATTTGTATTTCCATTTTGTCTTGACTTGCAACATTTAGGTTTTCTGGGTCAAGAATGTTTGTGTAATGAAAAGGGCTAAGGATTTGGGCAGTCTGCAGATGCTTGCCTGTGAAGGGAGTTTGACCTGCGTTGTGAGATCTTGTACGCTGAGGTTCAGTGGATCAAGAGGAGGGACTGAACAATTAGGCCCAATATAAAATTGGACATTTTAAATACAGCTAAAACTGCTTCTACAAGGTTACCACAGGTCAAAAGCCAACAGGGACACAGACAAGAACTGTCTTGCATATTCACTTTAACAATAGCTAAGTCATGATGGCCCAAATTCAGAACCCAGATGTCTTAGGCATTGAATAGAGAGGCACAAACTTTACAATGGAAGAGTTGTTATGGCCCAAAACCCAACCGGA